>NC_056738.1:569333629-569368629 GCF_019279795.1 Protopterus annectens | reverse complement strand
CCCTGGGGTGAATTTCCTTTCTTCCATCCAATCATCAAGGTTCCTTTTAAAGAGGGCCAAAGAGGTGCTTTGCTTGACATGTATGGCAGTCTATTCCAGAGTCTGGGGAGTCTCTGGGTCAGGAACCTATCCCTCCAACATGTTTTATTTATTGTGATGACAAGGTTTAGATCCCTGGATCATGTGGCTCTGAGGGATTGGAATTTCTTTAAGTGTCGCATGTCCAACAGCTCTGGGTTTGACATGGTCTTGTATGTTAAACAGAGATCGCCTCGGAGTAGACGATATGCGACAGAGTATAGCTGGAGTTTTTTAAGGTGGTCAGCATAGGGCATCTGCTTTAGGCCTGTGATTCTTTTAGTGAGGTATTTCTGCGGCCTTTCCAGTTGTTGCAGATGTCTTGAGAGGTACATACCAAATGGGGCATTGTATTCTATAATGGGTCTAATGAGGGATGAGTACAGTGGGACAATGACCTCCTTTTTTCTGGATGAAAAGCCCTTAATGATGAGGTGTGCCACATAGAAGGATTTCCTGACTGTTGTGGCGATGTGGTTATTGAAGGTGAAACCAGTGTCCACCTGTTCTGTAAGTCTCTTATTACACTTTCGGTGTTTAGTGTACTGCCACCTATGAGGTAATTCACAGGTACATGTTTTTTTCCCAAAGGGGATAGCTATACATTTCTTGGCATTGAGCTTGAGCCCATGGCTCTGGCACCAAGCATCAGTTTCTGTAAGGCCCTTTTGTAGAGTATCGACATCATTTGGGGATTCAATAATGGCTACCAGTTTGCAGTCATCTGTGAACTTTGTTAGCCAGATTCCCTTAGTGTTGGCCTGTACTTCAGAGAAGTAGATGCCAAACAAGAGAGGTTCCAGGACTGAACCCTGAGGTACTCCACTTGTCACTTGTCTGGAGCTGGATTTGGAGTCAGCTACTTTTACAGTGTGGGTTCTGTCAGTAAGCCAGTTGGCAACCCATCGAGTGATGTAGGGATTAATGCTCAGCTTAGTAAGTTTATCTATGATTCCAGAGTGGGGATGGTGTCAAAGGCCTTGGTGAGGTCCAAATAGACTGTGTGGACTGCCTAACCCTCGTCCGCAGCTCTGGAGACTGATTCAAAGAAGTCAATCAGGTTCAGGAGACAAGATCGGCCCTTCACGAACCTAAACTGGGTGGGGTCCAGTGTTTTAAGGTTGCCAATGTCTTTGTTTATAAGTTCCATGATAATACGTTCCATGGCCTTGCAGATCAGGCTCATCAGACTGATGGGGCGGTAGTTCCCAGGATCCAAGGTGGATCCCCACTTGTGGAGTGGGATAACTGTAGCTGTGCGCCACTCAGTGGGCATGAAGCCTGAGGTGAGGGCATGATTAAACATGACACTTAGGTGAGGTGCCAGTTCATTTTCTAGTTCATGTAGTACACAGTCTGTGATGTCATCTGGTCCAATGGATGCTGTATTCTTAGCTTTGGAGAGTGTGTTTTTTACCTGTGTGGCCATTATTACCGGAATTTGGCAATCTTCCGGTATTCAGATGGGCCATTTAGGGGGTGAAAGGGGGTGAATTTGGCACTGAATCGATCTGCCAGGATATTGGCAATATCCTTGGGATCATTATATTTAATGCCATTCTGTTGTAGCTCAGAGCAGATCTGAGCATTGCCATTTAGATTCTTGACATAGTTATAGAATGCCTTGTGGTTGTCTTTGAAATCTTTGGCAATTTTATTTTCATAACTAGCTTTGCATGATTTTATGAGGAGGTCTCAGCTTTTTACTGAGGCTGGTACTAAGGTTTGTTACACTGTAAACTTTGCTTTACTGAAAGTTTTTTTTTTTTTTAAGTTTTTAAAGTTGTTAGCTAAGATCAGTTGGGAAACTTTCCTTTTGCATACATTGATTGGCTAGGAATTAGATCTAGCTAATTGATGGGAAGTGCTGAGAAACAGTTTTCCTGTTTAATGTATTCACATAGATTCCTCTTTAACTACAAAAGCTGTGAGTTTAAAACTGCTGTTTGACTGCATTGATGTTTGGAATTTTTTTCTCACCCACCCTACTCTTGTTCTGCTTTTAGATTTGGTGCCTTTGTAGATGCCCACCCCTTCTATAAATTAAAGTTTGAAAGCTCCTCCCAGTGCTATTTCTACTGGACACTCCCATTAGAGACTTAAAGATCATGCTAGTCTGTGCTTCATATAATTGTGAACTGCTGCTGGAACTCAGCCCTATTTATTATTTTATTTTACATTTGTTTACCTGGAAAGTCTGACTGGGTGGTGATCCATTTTCTGCAGAGACCTGGGGAGAAAAGCTCTACATAGGAAGAAATATAATCAAACATACATCAAAAGTCAGATTTACAAAAATTGTGCATTTTCACATATATCAATAGTCTAAGTTAGAAACATTGCACATATTCACATACATTCAGATACTAAAAATCAGGACAAAACATTTATTTATACAACGATTGACTCTTAACATGATATAAACTTTAAAATAAAAGATGAAGACAGACTGTGCCAAGGGTGGTTGAAATGATGAGAGTGCTCTAAGGTAAGCTTGACTGGGATCAGTAGGGTGAAGGAAAGACGATGGGAGATTAGGTTTGGAAGTTAATTTTATGAGGATAATAAGAGACATGGAAAATTAAGTTTGAGAGTTAATTTTATGAGGAGAATAGGAGATGTGGTAGAAGGTCTCATTAACCTGGACTGCTACAAGAGCACCGTCATGACCTGGATAAATAAATGTTGAGTAGTTGTTTGTACTGGTTAGGGTTAAGGGTGGATATAATAGCAGAAGGAAGGGTGTTCCAGGCTTTTGCAACTTGAGATAAATATAAACAATCACCTGAACTATTAATGGAATTGGTAACCTTAAACAGTGATTTATTTGATGAGCAAGGAGTACTGCTGCTAGAATTGGGGTGAATAATGTTGATAAGAGCTGGTATTTTCTCATGCTGGTAGAGAAGTTTATGGGCCATGGTTAACTGAGTGTATGTTAAGGATTGGGGTAGCTCTAACTAGGAATGGTTTTTAAGGCATGACAGTGATAAGTCCTATGTGAAGAGTCTGTAGCAAATTTTGCAATAGTATTACAGTATGCTTCTAATTTGTTTATGTCTGATTTTTTGAGATTAGGTAGAATGGGCGAGGCATAGTGGAGTGTTGACATGAGGTGCTTTCTGGTTGGTGGTAGGGGTAAGAAATCTTTTGTTTCTGTAAAGAATTCCCATTTTTTGTGTGTTTTCTTAAAAGTTTGGGCTATGTGAAGGACAGCACTCATCTTATTGTCAGTTATGACTTCTAATAATTTTGTTTGTAAATCAGGTGTAATTTTTGTATTATTGCTAGCAGTAATATAGAAGGTGGGTTGGTGGGGTTAGAGAGCCAGGTGGTTTGAAAAATCATCAGCTTAGTTTTGTTAGGATTAAGTATGAGCTGTGAGCTGGCCAGCCATGATTCCACTTCCGTGAAAAAGTTTTGAGTTATATCCTGAAGCTGTTGTATATTAGTGGCTGCACATATAAGTATAGAATAATTAGAATACTGGATAGTGGAGGCTAGGGGCAAGGCAATGTTGAGGTGATTGGTAAATATATTAAAAAGAAGAGGTCCGAGAATGGATCCCTGAGGGATTCTTAGTGTGACAAGAAGCAAGGGCAGTTAGCTTAGTACTAACCTATGAACCTTGGCCTTGGCCACTTAACTGCTTATTGACATCCAGTTAGGGAACTTTGGAACCATGAAAGAGCTGAGGGACTAAGGTTAAAGTTGGTGAGAACATTAAGTAGTTTGTGGTGAGAAACTGTATCAAAGGCTTTAGACATGTCTAGAAAGACCAATGATACTAGTTTCCCTTTCTACTGCATTTTTTCTGGTTACATTCTCTATCTCTCTCTCTCTCTTTATATATATATTTTTTTTTTCCAAAGTGTTTGTAATCTGTCTTGTAATACTACATATTCAGTGTTTTTATTATACTGTTTAAAACTGAGTGTTTTTACTGTCATGTGGAGGTCTTCTCCCCTGGCCTTCACTGAAAATGGACTACTTTTTCAGATGGACTTTCCTGGTAAACAAATGTCAAATAAAATAAATAATAAAATAACATAGCCTGGAAACTTTAGTCTTGTAGTATCACTCAGAATAGTGAGACCATTGTGACATATCTCATGAAATAACTACACTATGGATTTGTTTTACCTGTTTTAATAAAAACTTTTGTATCAAATAACTTATTTTATTTATGCTTATTATGATTTTCCACTATTATTTCTGTAAAATCATATTTCATTGTATGTATACATTGTAATCTTTTGAAACTGTTAATTCAAAAATTGTAAAGACTGTGGATCTTTTCTCCCAAGGCCTCCACTGAAAAAGGGCTACTTAGCTCAGTCAGACAAACCCAGTCAACAAATGTAAAATAAATAAATAAATAAACAAAATAATAAATTGTGAACTGCTGCTGGACCCCCATTTTTTCTTCTTGCATTTTACTTTGTCTAGGACCTTAGCCATGTTGTATAACACACAATAGTGAGAGAACTGAATTGTTGCAGGACCTGAGCATACCATATATAGACCCACACACACACACACACACACACACACACACACACACACACATGCATGCACACGCATACACACACACACACACACACACACACACACACACACACACACACACACACACACACACACACACACACTGCATCTTCTCAGTTTACTAATTGGATTCCCCACAAACTCAGCTCCTGTGTGGAGTTGTGCAGCAGTGGTTTGCTGTACCCTTTGTAAGAAGCAAGCACCTAGAGTTGTAATTTTCTGCAAATAAATTCCTCTGCTATTTCTCAGATATCTAGCTAAGTGTAGAACACCTAGTTTATCCACTGAAAAGCATTACCCCAAGAGTGTTGTTTTAGATCAGTCCTATACTTCTCCTCCCAGCCCAACTCCAAACCCCATTTGTAACACTCCTCATAGATCACAAAAAAAGAGGATCCACAGCCATGGATGTGCACTTTCCTACTATCTCTGTAGCCAGTTTGGTGAAATTTGGCATCCTGAGATAATGTTGCAATTAATTTATGTTTACCATCTACCCAGACCTCAGAGGTCTGCCACATGTTGGCCTCATCAACCTTCACAACACTGTACAGCGACAAGACTCCCCAGGACACATGCAACCATATCTCACAATGTCTCAACCTCTAAACCCTTAAGGCAAATTGCCAAACAACCCAGTACATTAGTCATTGGAGACTGTATTGTTAGAGATACTGATGCTCCCTTCACCTGGCTGAAGAAGGAGGCAGTCACAGTCATTTGCCTATCATGGACAAGGATACACCAGATCACACATGCACACAGGACATTGAACAATAAGTACCAGTATGACTCTGTCATAGTCCATATGAGTGTTAATTACCTGAAATGTACCTCCCTGGACTATATGAAGAGAGTCATTATAAAACTTTAAGAATAAGTATCCCAGGCAGATAAGAGCCAAGCGACTGAGCAGCATTTTACCTTCTCCAATGATGTTACCACAATATAAACAAAAGATGACTGATTTTAACAATTCACTTAGTTACTGTAGTCATTGTAAAGGGTTCCAGTATTTGTCAGCTTAGGAAGACATGATCAACACACCATGCTGATTTGCCAGGAAAGATCTGCACCTTTTCTTAATAGACTTTCAAATATTGGCCACAACATTATCTACCACTATAGTGCCCTTTTTAGGCCAAGGCAATCTGATAAACCTTCCAACACAGTAAATTCTATGCAAGATAAACTAAAGGTGTTACTATTCAGTGCTAGGAGTATTAACAAGAAGCTTCACTCCCTGGAAGCATTCCTCACCCTGGAGAGTGCTGACATCTTTGCAGTTACTAATACATGGCTTAAAACCATGGAAGGCATCCCAGCAGTATGAGGCTATAATGCATTCCAAACATTTAGACCAGCTATCATGGAAAAAGGGGAAAGAGGCAGAGGTGTATCAATCTACATAAAAAGTAAACACACCTCAAGACTGATCAAACAATATGATAAGTTTGAGCTAATCCATGTCCAACTGACCTTAGGTAAAGTCCAACACCACATCCTTGCTAGCTATAGGTCCCCACCTATAACCCAAGATAACCATATCACATACTTGAATGTACTAGAGTCACTAACAGTTCTGCCCAACACCATATTCATGGGTGATTTCAACTATCCCACCATAAACTGGGATACATATACAACCACTAACATGCATGCCGAAAGATTCCTGTATTTTTTCAATGCAAGCACCCTGGAACACCTAGTTTGCACATGTACTAGGGGTGCAAATATTAGGGAACATTGTCCCCCATGAAATGTCCTCACTGCTCAAATCAAATCACAAAGCAGTACCCCCTGAAATAAATATAAAGGATGAACTCCCAGCAAACCCCAGAAATATTTAAGAAGTTTTCTAACACTAACTATTTCCATTTAAGTGATATCACAGCCAAATTCCAAGCCCCTCAAACTAACAGAACTTGCTGTTCTATGACGAAATGATTATGGAAACCCTGTACAAGCATGTAAATAACTGCATACAAACAACAGTATCAAACTAAAATAAACATAGGATGAAATCCAAAAACAAGCCCCCTTGGTGGACTCCCAGTACAAATAAGTAGTACAATAAATGAAAGACAATCCTGTCAAAAATAGGAAGGGCTATGTTTAAAGGCAAAAACCTCCCTCAACAGTCTCAACAAAGAACAAACTAGTTTATGGGCCACCAGAGCCAACTTTGAGGCAAAAATAGCCTCCCAGGCTATGGATAATCATTAAACGTCTTGCAGTTATACACACAACCTTAAAGGGAAGAGACTCGAGTGTGCTGAACTAATAGTAAATGGAACTTTTTGTACTGAACTGGGGATAGCAAATTTGGGGGTCGAAAAATTTAGTTCCAATTTCACCCCCTCTGGAAATCCCCTACTCTGTTTCTCCCCCTACTATCTCAAAAGGACAGGTCCTCAGGGAAGCTAAAAACACTGTATTGGTATGTATATGTATATATGTAAACACTGTATGACACTGGTTCTGATAATATTACAGGATGCTTCCTAAATATCTTGAAGCATGACCTGTCAGGATCACTAGAATCTGTGTTCAGCCACAGCCTCCAGACAGGCTTCATCCCTAGAGAATGGAGGACTGCAACCATCATCCCTCTACACATAGCAGACAATCAACAGACCCACAGAACAAACATTTCACAAAATCTCACCAAGGCGACACTGATATATAGAATGTATTTCTATAGCATATATCATGGACAGAAGTAAATCAAAAATAGAAAATGATAGCTGGGTGCACAAGACACAGGATAAAAAAGTGCCCAATCCTGGTAGGCACACTGGTGCCAGGACTGGAAAAAATGACAGTGTAGAATCCTCAAAATATGGAAACATTCCTACAATGGGGCCAGGCCAGGCTCAGGAGGAAGATGTCTTCCCTGTTGTAGAAGGAATTAGCAGTCCACAAAAACAACAAAAATATATTTGGCCAAAGAAGAGCCATAAAGATGATAGATTGGACTATTGAGGATAAGAAAGAAATTATGCATTGTTACTATTACGTAAGAAGCCCAGAACTTCCAGACACAAGATATACAAAATGATTAAGAGAGAAACTAGAGGAAAGAAAAATACTTCCACAGGAAAAACTGTCAGAAGCTTCAAATAAAAATTTGCATTCATTAATACAACAGATTTTTGAAAAACAGTATATAGATCAAGAAATTTTGATCTGTTTGGAAAAAGAAGCATCTGAGGAAGAGAAAAATATAAACAACAAAACCTAGAGATATTTGAAAAATATAAAAAAGAAATATGGACATGGGAAAGAAAGATTTGATATGGTGCAATATTTATGTAAAGAAGAAAGCCAAGTTAATTAATATAGAGAAGCCAACCTCAAAGGTATTCAAAGAGAAATACAGGCAAAGGCATGCAGATATGGAAAATATCACAATAAAAAGATTAATAGCACAAAGATGTAATGTAGAAAAGATGATTAGTAAAGCAGAAGTTAAAGAAATAGAAGTTGAAGTTATGGAGTGCCTGCGAAGTGAAGGATTTAATGTAGAAGGTCTAAAACTGACTACATCACAGCATGATGGAGTGAGTCCCCAGAATAAGGAAAGGCAAGAAGATCAGGAGAGATGTGAAGAAGAAATATGGACCTGGGAAAGGAAAAGAGATTTAATATGGTGTAATATTTATGCAAGGGAAAAAGCAAATCTAACCAATACAAAAAGCGCAGCACCAAAAATATTTGAAGAAAAATATAGGGAAAGGAATCCGGATACAGAAAACTTTACAATACAAAAAATAAGAAGACTAAGAGGAAAAGTAGAAAAAGAGATTAGTAATGTAGAAGACAAATAAATAGAAATTGAGATTATGGAACAGCTATAAAGAGAAGGATTCAGTGTAGTAAATCAAATACAGAAAGCACCACAACAGGATAGAGCAATGGATATCCAAATTATGGGGAAATCAGTAGAACAGGAAGCAATTGGTCAGGTGCCATATCAAGATATTTTGGAGCCTTCCACAGGAAACCAGTATAAACGTTCATTTGAAGCTAGACAGCAAGGAAAGGAATAGGAAACTGTGGAAACTCTGATGCAGTCAATGTTGAGGAGTGATAGGCCAGTGAGGTCCCATATGACAGAACAACAGATGGCACACGAAACTGAAAAGAATGTGCAACAGGAAGATGCTATAGAACTTTCTATAAAACGCCTGCATGAAACGGAAAACAAGGGATGTGCCCTCAGTATGGAAGAAAATGAGCTAAGAGAAGAGTTGTTTGATTTAATAGACAAAGACAGATATATCAAGATCAACGAGAGAAATAGACTGCAGAAGGTTAATAAAACCCCAAAAGTCAGAAGCTTGATAAAACAAACACAGTAATTATGACTGTTCATAGAGATCCATGCAATGTGATAAAAGCAATGCACAGTATTAGAACAGACCAGAATCTATTATGCACTATTGGAGATAAATTAAAAATTTCAAAACAGGCGGAAAGACCTTAGAAGATACAAAGATAAATATAACGGAAAAGCACAAAATAAGCAATTTATTGATCACCCAAAAAAAGTTTTATAGAGAACTGGGAAATAAAGTAAAAGGAATTGAAAGAAAGCCAAAAACAGAGGAAGTAGATACATTTTGGAGAAGTATCTATGAAGATCTTGTGGAACATAACAAAGATGCTAAATGGCCAGAAGAAGTAAAAGAAAGAATAAAAAGTTTAAAGGTACAGGATATGAAATGGGATGAAATAGCCAGAGAGATTGAAATAAAGTTGAGAAAAGCCTCTATCTGGAAAACTCCAGGCCCAGATGCAGTACCTAACTTTTGGCTTAAAGTATTAACTTCTTTGCACGAGGATTTAGCCATGAGTAAGAACTATTTATATGTGCACCCTGAACACACACTGCACTGGTTAGTAACAGGAAAAGCAATGCTCTTACTTAAGAGTGAACCCGCAAGCTACCCTAAAAATTATCAACCAATAACTTGTCTTCCAACGACGTATAAACTATACACGGGAATTCACGCCGACAGAGTTTATAGTCATTTAGAAGAAAACTCAATTATAGCAGTAAAACAAAAGGGCAATGAAAGAAAGTCATATGGAACAAAGGATCATTTGTTGTTAAACAAAGTTATAGTGGAGAACTGTAAGAAGGGGAAGAACCTAAGTATGGCATGGATTGACTACAAAAAAGCATTTGATAGTATTCGACATTCATGGATAAAAGAGTGCTTAAAAATGTATAGGATACACCCTACACTGATTGACTACATTACAGTAACCATGAAACTGTGGCAGACCACTTTGCAATTAAGCCATGAAAAAGGACAGATTATTATCCCAGGGATAAAAGTCCAAAGGCGGATATTCCAGGGTGACTCTCTCTCACCGTTGCTATTCTGCCTTGCCATTAATCCATTAAGTTGTTTACTTAACAGCTTAGGCCATTGCTACAATTTGGCTTCTAGAAAACAACAAAGTCTAATGACTTCTCATCTCCTCTTTGTTGATGATTTAAAACTGTATAGCTCATCAGATGAGGAACTGAAAGCCCAGCTGCAGGTTGTCAAAACTTTTTCAGATAATACTGGAATGTCATTTGGTCTTGATAAATGTGCAAAAGCAACCCTTAAAAAAGGAAAACTGCAGCACCAGGAAAACCTCAGTTTGGGACAAGAATGTGATATAAAAGAACTTGAGAAAGAGAGAGTGTATAAATACTTGGAAATTGATGAGGGATCAGCTATAAAGCATGAAGAAATGTGAATAAAGCTCAGTTAGAAGTACTTTAGAAGACTTAAATTAATCCTGAAAACAGAATTGGCATCTAGGAACAAGATCCAAGCTATAAATCAATTTGCTCTTCCTGTCCTAACTTACAGTTTTGGAGTGATTGACTGAACCCAAAAAGTGTTGGAAAGAATGGATATTAAAACAAGAAGGATGCTTCACGCTCACCAAATGATTTATAAAAATCAGTGCATACCAAGATTATATATTCCCCATTCCGAAGGAGGGAATGGCCTCCTTGAAATTGATTACATGTATAGATCTACAATTGTAGGACTCCACACATACCTGCTGACCTCACAGGATCCAAATATAGTGAATGTTTTGAAACATGAGGAGAATAAATCTAAGTTGACTGCTCTGTTTAATTCAGCAGAAGCATATCAACGTCAAGCAGGAATGGAAATTAAACTAGAAGTAGATAAAAACCAGGTAGCAACTGGATGTGCTAAAAAAACAAAAGAAAGAATATAAGGTGAAGGACCAGATGAAAAGGCAAGAAATGTGGAAAAAACATAAATATAGTTGCAAGTATAGAAACCTTCTGGAAGAGCCTCATGTTGATCAAGAACAAACGCAGGAATGGTTAAGGAGAGGTGAATTCACATCAATAAATGAAAGGTTAATATTGTCAGCCCAAGATAGTGGGCAACGTACACACTGGTTGGCAAAGTCCATTGAAAATGTGGGAGAAACAGACACATATAGGCTTTGTAAAACTAAACTGGAAACAGTCACACACCTTGTTGCTGGTTGCAATGCACTAATGGCAGAGGGACTGTATACTGAAAGGCATAATAATGTGGTGAGACTGTTGCACTGTGGATTGTGCAAACATTATGGTATCAAAGTGGCTTAAAATCACTGGAAACAGGAGCCACAAAGAATCATAGAAAATAATGAAGTTTATATCACAAGGGCTCACCCATTACCAACAGTTCAAAAGATGGATGACAGAAAACTGGATGTAGTGGTCCAAGAAAAGAAGAAAAAAAGCAGCATCAATCATTGAAATTGCCACACCTAAAGACTACAGTGTCTTGTGTACAGAGAGACGCAAAGTCACAAAATACCTTGATCTGCAGACAGAAACGAGAGCCATGTGGAAGAAAGATTCCCAGACAGTTTCAATAGTAGCAGGAGCAACTGGTCTTATAAAAAAGAATATACAATCACATTTAGATAGTTAACAATTCATGTAACACTGTATGAATTGCAGAAGGAGTCATTACTGGGCACATTGTGAGTGCTGCGAAGAGCACTTTTGGCTAACATCAAAGAGTGAAACAATTCTAATTTCATGAACTTTAATCGTACTTTGACTTAGGAATGGGGTCCATTCTCGTCATGGTATTAGAAACCAAAAAGACTTGGAGAAATTAAAAACTACAGACCCATTAGTTAGACTAGTCTTATATGCAAAGCCATGGAAAGAATTATTACAAAATTGATAAACAAAGACCCATCCCAGTTTAGCTTTTTCCATGGCAAGTCATGCTTAAGCTTGGTGGACTTCTTCAAGAAGGTCACTAGAACCATGGACTAGGGCAAAATGGTACATACTGCCTACCTGACTCTGTATTAAAGACAAACACATATTTATGCATACATCCCTGTGTCACTCAATGGATCATTAAACAGCTCACAGATAGTTTACATGAACTTAGGGTAGTGAAATCCATTTTCTCAAGGGGTCTGTCTGTTTTCTGAGGTCAAGGCAAATATAGAGGGCCCTTGGCTGACCAGATTTGCTGATGACTACAAGCTGAGTGCAATCATTTAGTTCTCCAAAGATGTGGATAGCCTCCAGGAGGATCTGACACAAACAAATAACTAGTGCCAGAACCATGTCCTAAAACTCAGTGCAAAAAATACATATTATACCCTTTGGGAAGACAACCACCCTGCAATTTACAACATTGATAACATTCTCTTAAGAATAGACCCAGAGAAAAGGGACTTGAGAACTCAGTTTGACAATAACCTGATCTTTGATCACCATGTGTCCACGGTAGTGAGAAAGTCCTTCTACATGGTGCAGTTTATAAGTAAAGGCATGGCTTCCAGACTTAAGGATCAATGCACCCTTTGGCAGGTACCTGACCAGGCATTTGCAATAGCTGGAGCGGCGTACCTTAGTGCAAGAAATCTGTACAAAGACTAACAAAATGGGTGGACAAAGGCCCAAAAGTAAGGACATATTTTTAATACTGCTCTTATAAACTTAGAAAGTTGTTAGAGTAACAGGTTTTGTGTTACATACATTTTTGAAGGATTTCAAGTCTGAAACTCAAACATATGTCATTATTTGTTGATCCCAGTCCTAAGATCATCTCAGTGATTTGCCAGAAAACACAAATTTTATAAGGGATAGACCAAAAAAATATGAGGCAAAAATCTGGACATTCTGCAAAAATCTGGCAGTTGATAGGTACATGAAGTGGCCATAGAGGTTCCTCACTAAAAGAATGAAGGGTGTAAATAATATGTCCTCTGTTGACTGCCTTAAAGCCCTGTCTCTGTACTTGGTTTCCAGCAGACTACTGAAGGGCAATCTATTGCTAACCTACAAGGCATTCTCCAAACCAACCCTGATGTATCTGCTACACATTCACAAAACAAACTGTACTAGAATTACATGATCTAAGGCTATTAACATCATCTATGGCATAAACAAAATATGTTGGAGGGACAGATATGTGCCTCAGAGTTCACACCTTTTCTTAAACAGACTCCCCATTTATGCAAAACAGATCTTTTCCCTAAGCCTATTCAAATACAATTTGGACCAATTGATGGGAAATCGCAAAGTTACCCCTGGCTTGTCACCTGTGACCCTTATAGATAGGGACAGTGAACAAAGGTATATAAAGCAAAGGTATATACCAAAGCCATTATAACCCAAGGGCACTGATAACTGGAAAAATATGATACGACTGAATAGGTGTAAAAAGGTCCTAGGGCCATTAGCCTTGTAACCTCCAATGATCCTATGAATTATACAGAGTAAAGTATTTACACATATACATTTTTACCACTGTCATGTCAATAGGTTCAATCTAGTAGGAGAGAAAGGATCTGCAGAAGTATCAGAGAGATCAATAGAGGTCATGGAGTGGGGGGCAGGATATAGAGGTAAGTGGACAGTTTATTGTTTTTCAATAAAGTAGTTGCATTTGCGACTGTATTAAGGTCTTCAGTTAGCTATTTCCACAAGAGAGGGCATTTGGTAGTCTGCCTAATTTCTGATGGGAAGTGGTTCTACATTGCAGAGACTATATTTCTGCAATTTCTCTTACATGAAAATTTTCTGATTGGTGGTTATGCATGACCTAGGGTACTATTGTCTTGACGTTTCAGAGCATAAGGTAAGCTCTTTATTTGCAGTTTATGTCTGAGTGATCAACAGCCACTGTTCAATACTTTGAAAGAAAGGGAGGATAACTGAAGGGTGGAGTGAGATGGGAGAGGAAACACATTGGATTATTGTACAGAAATTGAGTGATGCTCTAATTGAGAAGACAGACTGATTAAGCTACAAATGACATTTGTGGCTGTCTGAATATTGGTGATGTAAGGAGATTATAGGGAGGGCATGTTCAATTATAGGAATGAAGATGTTTTTTAATTAAGATTTTTCAGACTTCATATGTATGGTGGCTTGAGATGCAATAATCATCATGCTCTTTGAAAGTAAGACTGGGTTTAAGAAATAGACGTAAGTATTTTTACTTTTCCAGTTATGTGATTTTATTTTATTGTTTATAGTTTTAGTCTGTAGAGGGAAATGAGTGGTTTGGAGAGCTTGGTTTTGTTTCCAAAGACCATGGGTGCTGTTTTAGTTACTGTTAGGTGTTAGGGCAAGCTTATTTGACTGGGATAAGCAACAAAGACAAGAGAAGTCATGATATAGAGAAGTTTGCATTGTGCTAGCTGAGGGACTTCTTCTATGAAGGACAATGTCATCCATGTAGATACTTACATTTTCATCTGGTATTATGTGAGTTATACTTTTTATGAAGAGGTAGAATAAAATGGGTCCTAGTATTGATCTTAGGTCAACACCTGCTGTTAGCTTTCCTGTGTTTGTACAAAGATTTCCAGACTGTGCAAGGAATGTTCTCTTGTTCCGATAGATTTTAAACCAGGTAAGTGTATTATCTCCAAGGCATAGTGTATAAAACTTGTTTATTAGTTTGGTGTCATTAACTCTTCCAAATGTACTGAAGATGTCAACAGAAGTGGCACCAGTTAACAGTTGTTTTTCCAGTGATGAAATGATTTTATTGGCAACCATACTATTCAACTTGCAGATACTGAAAATAAGAGCAACTTCCAAACTGGAGAGACTGAAAACAGGGAAAAGTCCCTTGAAAATTAGGAACATCTGGCTATCCAATTAATATAAATTTTTAATACCAACGTGCACATATTTCTTTCTTTCTTTCTACTTCCAGTAGGCATATGGGATACTACTCAGAAACATATGTTTATGTAAAAGAGAGCAAGAAAATTGATAGAAAAGTATAAACATACTCTAGGCAATAGTGTAAAATCTGTAGACTTTAATGAACTGCTTGCAAAATTCTACTATATAGGGTCATTTATGATTACTTTAGAAAATGGAAATGCAGGACTTATGTCCTTTTTCTTTAAACTATTGATGCCACTAGTATGTTGGTCAGATTTTGCTATTTTCTGTGTATCAGACAGCTTTAAAAAAATCACATGTGAAGGGGATTCAGAAAATTGTAAGAAGGGGTAAATCAAGCCTGAAAATAGAGACATAACTCAAATAATAGGAACATCCTTTGCAGGGGTAAATCAAACATGACTATAGAAATGGTCCTTCTAAATAGATACAGTTGTGAGGTCAGTTTGTAACTGTGTAAACCCCTGTGAGAGTATTGTATATTTTATTTGACATTTGTTTACTGGAAAAGTCCACTGGGCCTTACAGAATGCATTTTCAGTGGAGGCCCGGGGAGAAAAGCCCCAACATGTATGAATTACAGTTAGAGAAGATACAAAAATGACATTACATTTTAGCAGAACAATATATACAGTATTATAAGCACTATATACAGTTTTACAAAGCAGGATTTCAGGGAAAATAAAACATTCAACTTGAATAAAAGTGAATAGAAAATGTATACAGTATTACAAATCTGGATTGCAAGGGAAAAATGAGAAAACATGCAGCTTAATCAAAATTGAAAAGAAGACAATGGTTACAAATGCAGAAAATGTCCTAGAAAGGATGCTGAAGGAGCACAGGATGGGTGTATGAATACATGAAGAGGTTTTATTAGAGAGAATTGTATAGGGTGGTATAGGATGTAAAGAGGAAAAGGAGATAAAATAGTATAGAGAAGATGGAAGGAGACAGTAAAAACAAGCAGAAGCTTGTCAAACTGGGGTTGAGCAGGAACAGCTCCAGAATTTAGAGATGTTTTCCTTAAGTGAGTGTTTAAAGACAGTGGGTATGTGATTGCATCTGATTGTTAAGGGGAGGGTGTTCCAGATTTTAGCTGTGGAGTAGGAGTATAGACGTTGACCAGCAGATATCCTGGGATGGTGTTCTACTAAAAGTTGATTGTTTTCTGACCTAAGAGATCTAGATGATGCGTACATATAAATTTATAGATTAGTACTAGGCTAACTGCCCTTGTGGGCCATTTTTAGCCTAGCTAATTACCCCATGTGAGAATCAAACCCTGCACCTTATGTTTGTAAGGTAAACACCTTAACCATTATGCCAGCCTCCCACCTTGTCAGGCTAATTTTGTTTTATTCCTGAAGTCATTGTTTTATTCTTGAATTGATTGTCATCCCCCCATTTTCTCTTCTTGTCCTTAGGGACTGCATCCTCTTCTATTTATTAAATGAAGTCAAGGCATACCCCACCTGCCTAGCAAAAAAAGAAAAATATTATAAAGCAGCTAGGGTAGATAAGTACACAAATTGATTATGAATGAATATTTTTCATTTGCTTTCATACTGACCACATAGCATCCATGGAACTATGTCAACATTCTGTGAAAAGCAATTACTATTAATGAAGTCTGTAATTAAGGTAGCATAGTGGCCAGCAAAGTTTTTCAACATTATTAAGCCAAATCGTAAACACACATACTCAAAGTTAATCAGTGTGTACCAAGCTACTTCTGACTCAGCTTATGCAATAAAAAATGAGAGAAAGCAAAGAGAAACACAACAGTCTAACTAAAAATGTACAACTTACTGATAAGATGTGGCTCAGCATTAGGGGAGACAAATATTGGGAGCCAAGGTTTACCCCGGGAATCATCTCTGTGTCACTGCTGGACAGAGGCACAACAAACTAATGAGCACAGTATTTTTTCATATAAGGGGTGGCGTAAGCCACAAAAATTTGGGCTAGGCTTATAAATGCCTTAGGGCAGATAGCCTAGTATAAACCTATGAACCTATGAACCTATAAGACACAAGTACTGAGAGCTACAGTACGTGTTTACTATTCTATAGCTGAAGCAAGGACCATAAATAGTAAGCTTCAACAGCTGTAAGAAACTAACCATTTCACACACACAAGTGAAACAATAAAAAATAAAGAGTGATCATAAACAACGATCAAACACCCCCTTTGGAATGTTGTCTTTGTCCTTCAGTCTACCCTGTACTAGTCTCACGTCATGCCTTCATGTTCTAAAGCATCTTTCTTTCTGAACACCTCCCCTGTACTTTATACCATTCATAGGCTTGTAACTCTCTTCAAAGCCTCTCTTCTCCACAGTTTCCTGCAGGGTGTGCAAACATCAGTATTAAGATTCTCTACTTTTTCATCCATTATCTTTGGTGTAGACTAGGCACCATTTTAATTTATCATTTGCATTATTAACATCCTTTCCAGAGAGAAGATCTCCAGAACTGGTATTTTCATTTGAGGATAGTACCTCTCCCAGTGTTTCCTAATATTCTGCTAGCCTGTGTTCTGTGCTGAAACATCCCTTTGCCACTGTTTATGGCATCAGATGACATTGCGTACAGATATATTTCCAGCCAACAGAAATTAGTACCACTATCCCCATGAGCACAGAATCTTTACTGGACTCTTACATAACAGGTAAACACCTTTCCTCTTCTTTGAATTTGCACCCAGAGCATTCTAGAAAATCTGTTAGAGACGTTTTCATTTCTATCCTCTTCAGAGATGCTGCCTTCTTACCAGTCTTACTGATTTCTACAACTAGATATACATCTCTTCCAGCTTTTCTGCAGTTTCACAGAGGATGAAATACTCAGCAGAACTCTCTTATATAGCAATCCGTGTTGCAAAATTTTGCTTCCTTTTACAATGCAACCCAGACAAAATATTTCTTTATTGTTTATTTATTTGCGTGCCTGCCATCTTATTGGCTTATTTGTTTCTTTCCCAGGTAAGGCATGCAAAATGTGTCTTCCTTAATGAGTAACCAGGGAATACCTATCTGATTGACTAGTAAGCTCATTCAGTGTAACACAACATGCAAGTGGTGTTTGAGGGAACACCTGTATATAAAATTATATATGCCAACATTTCATCAGTCACCCTTTTAAAATACTATCTGCTACACACTCCATCTTTTTCTTCACAATCAATGCCATTTACCATCACCTACAGTGCTATGCCTCCATCATGCGATGATCAGATTCATATTGATTCAGTCCAGTCCAGGGCATAGCAGTTACTTCAAAGTCTTTGGATGTGGAAATGTCTAAAATATGTTGCCAAAGGTGAGACAGGTTGCACCCCCGTGTCACTTGCTTCAGTTATAAAAACTTCAGTTAGGGTCCCGTGACCGTTTCTTGATGTATATCTTTACTGGAATCTTGTACTCCATGGAATTTCAAGTGCTAAAATACACTATATTTTAACAGCAAATCCATCAATTACCTAGCTGTAGTTATAATGGCAGATATACTGTTCTGGGATTCCTTTCTGCTTCTGCTTCTTTGATGGTATCAGTCTCCAGTTCCCTGAGGTCTGGCCTACAAGCAAAGGTCACCCTAACAGGGCTAAAAACACAGTCGACGTGCATACCTTAATGTCTTTCTTATAAGAACACCCTATCTACTTTTCTCACTTTCTACGCATTCATCTTTCACCTTCTACACATTCATTTAGAACCAGTAGCTGATATCTTTCAGACAAAAAGTTTTCCTCTAAAAACTTTTTCTGTTGTACTTCTGTTTGGAAGCTCAGTTCTTTCAATTTAACTAAGCTACATTTTTATTTTGGAATCCGTGTCCTAGCTGCATGTGTTTTCAAGGGTTCATTAGCACTGGACTTTCCTGCATCCGCAACGCACTTAGTTCTACTGCAGTTAAGCAGCTTTACATATTAGCAGACTCAAACATGGATGGTCACATTGTTCAACGCAATTGTAACTCAATCTACAGTGTCACAGAGCATGTATTATATTGCTAAGGCTTGGGCAGGACAAGGGTTTATGAATGATCTTATGAGCCATTTTAAGCTGTAGGAAGGTTAGATGTTGTGCAAGCTCAAGCCAATTGAGAGAGCAAAAGGGTATGTAGTGATGAGTGAAGTATTTTGCATTACTGCCCAATTTTGCCAGTTTATTGTAGCAAGTTTCTAGTTTAGATTTGAGGTTAGTTTGTAAATTTGTAAGACAAGGGGCACCATATAAGAGAGTGGGGAGAAGGCATTATACCAACTTCTGATCCCACATGGTACATAGATGAGGAAACAATATTCGTTAAGGTCAAACTGAAATATCATTATAGTGGGTGTTCTATGCATCAAAACACACCAAAACACAACACACAACCCTACAGTTTCTTTCTCACCTAAACAATATGACAGTTTTACACAAAGAAGATTTAAACTATCCTACATTTGTAGAAATTGTCATTCAATTTACCGGACAGGTATAATAAGTCATGTACAAGTCAATATACAAAGAAAACATAATCAATACATGCCTGCAACAGTTCATTAAAAAATTAAAAAAAGCAAAACATATATTGTTTGATTACAATTAAAAAAATGGGGTGACAGAATTCAGAAACATTGTTATGGTGCAGGTCTACATACCAAGAATCCCATGAGGAGGTCTGATGCTGCACAGATATATAGTAAGATGTGCACACTACTCGCATTCTGAGAAAAGAGCTGCATAGTAAATTAGAGCATCAGCGTTACTGGCAGTAGTCACACTTCTGAGCATTAATGATATGGCCAACATAATAACAATCACTTAATCAATATAACAAGAACATTGAAGTGACATGCTTAAGGCTATGTTTTTTCACACCTGCAATAATGAGCTTCATAGTCACTATGTGAACGGACCACTGAAAGCCCGCATAGCAAAGTACCAACTCAATTCATTAAGTAAACATGGCCAACCAATTGCATTAGTCTACCAGTTTAGTGTAGAGATGATCTATGATGCCAATGGAGGTTATCAACTGCTCCTGCATCTCATTCACAACCAGTATTTGATGCTGATTGACCAAGGGGAAGCCACACTGTACCACTCTCATTAGAGGAACTGAGGGCCCCCCTCCTTAGACTCTACCAGTCTAGTGTAGAGATGATCTATGATGCCAATGGAGGTTATCAACTGCTTCTGCATCTCATTCACAACCAGTATTTGATGCTGATTGGCCAAGGGGAAGCCACACTGTACCACTCTCATTAGAGGAACTGAGGCCCCCCCTCCTTAGAGATGGCAACAAAGACAAGCACTGACTGTGACTTTCAGCATGATGATCTCCATTTCTCTGCAGACAACCAGACCTGGCAACCATAGGTTACCCAGCTCCTGATGTGCCAGCTCATGTAGACTCAGTTGAATGCCACCATTTACAACCTGCAGTACAGCTGCATGTTTAGAAAGAGGAGAAAAATAAAGCAGAAATAAAATAAATAAAATACTTTAGCACACATATATGCTTTAAATAGAAGTGCAGTAACAGTACAGTCATGGATTAG
The DNA here is from genome assembly GCF_019279795.1 of Protopterus annectens. Classification (NCBI taxonomy): domain Eukaryota; kingdom Metazoa; phylum Chordata; order Ceratodontiformes; family Protopteridae; genus Protopterus; species Protopterus annectens. The sequence goes on along the minus strand of NC_056738.1, from coordinate 569,348,237 downwards.
TATAAGAACCACAATGCCTGGACAGTCTGCCAGATCTCCTAAAACAGGCTTACCTGTTGAATTTTCTCTCCTCAATTGCTGTAAAAGAAAGTAAAGACAATTCAGTACACTGTGAACCTTAACAAGAAAGACAAGAAAGCAAGCTATATTATAACAATGATTATAACTCTTAAAATCTCAGTGCAAGAAATCTGGACAAAGTCTAACATAATGGGGTGATAAATGCCCAAAAATGGGAACAGGTTTAAATAGCGTTCTTACAAACTTAAAAAGTTGATAAAGTATCAGGCTTTGTGTTAGGATGCATTTTCTAAAGAATATGAAGTCTGAAACTCAAATGGATGTCATTATTTAGTAACGTAAATCCTCAGTGATTTGCCAGAAAATCAAAAATTTTATGAGGAACAGACCAAAAATATAAGGCAAAAATCTGGGCATTCTGCAAAAATCTGGACAGTTGAGAAGTATGATGAGGATAATAATAATAACAATAATATATAATTTTTACAATAAAAGGTTGCCACACTCTCCATACATTCTGCCTGTCGTTCTTAAAGTAGACTGTGTAAGTGCCGGCATGTCACCATACAATACATGCCCTGCTTGTCAGAGTAGATGATGCCAGTGGTATTGCTCACTTCCGTGGAAAGCTAGTTCTAGGTATCCACTTTATATAATAGGTCATCGTGGTTGTCTGGCAAATGAAGTTTGGGACAAACTAAGTTGTCCTGGTCCCACAAGCAGGGGTAAAGGGGTGGGGGGTGGGTATAGAAGTTAGGAATTAATTGGAGTCTTTGTAGGTAGGATGGATAGTGGGATTGTAGTGGCAAAAGGGTTAAAGAGAAAGGGAGAGGTTAAGGGAAGTGATGTAGGGGAAGGAGGGACTTATAACAGGATTAAGTGGTAGGGATTAAAGGAAGTAGTTACATTTTGGCGTGAGTTGTTGGTGAAGTAACAGCTAGCTCATGTCCAAATGAACTGTAGACATTGTGGATGCAGGTAGGCTTTGGATGGTGGGGAGAGCAGGGTGTTAGGCTAAATGAGTTAGTCCCCTCCTCTCCCTTTTGTTTGTGTTTCTCTTTAGTGTTAGTTAATTTGATGTGGGGATGGATTTGGGGAGTCCAGGGTTGTAACAGGAATTTGTAACATGGGAGTTGTTGAAAGGGTTACTGAGAGGAGACTTTGTGGGGGGTGAATAGTTGGCAGGTAGTGTCCGTATGAGTGTGGTGCTTGGCATACCTGGATACTGGCTTGATTTCTCGGGGGTCCAGTATGCATGAGGTTGCTGAGGTTGCTTCCTGGTGTCCGGTGGTGTCTTCAGTTGTTTCACTGGGCCCGTCACTGTCTCTGTACTCGATAGGGCCATGTGGTAGCTGAGGTTGCTTGCTGGTGGTCTGGTGGTGTCTCCAGTTGATTCGTCGGGTCAGTCACTGTCTCCATACTTGTTAAGGCCATGTGGTTGTTGAGGTTGCTTCCTGGGAGTCTGGTGTTGTTTCTGGTGGATTTATTGGGCCCCTTGCTATCTCAGTTCTTGGTAGAGCCATACAGACCAGTGGCAGCCATGTGGCTCTGTGGTCTGGTGGTTGCAAAACAAAACAAAACAAAAATATACATCCTGGTGGTTGTGGGAGGCTGTGGGAGTCCTTTTTTGTAGTCTGGACTCAGTAGCATTGAGGGGTAGTGGGTGGAGGATCTCCTCATACTCCCTGGTGGGTTCATGTGCTTCTCTGGCCATTCTCTGGTCTCCAGGGTTGGGCTGCTGGTTTTCACGCATGTGCGCTGAAGGTAGTGGATGTTAGGGTAATGGGTAATGGCTCCACTGATTGCATTGGTGGTAGTTGTTTGAGGATCCCTTAGTGCTCCCTGGTGGGTTCGTGTGGTTCCATTGCCATTTGGGTTCGGGCCTCTAGTTTGCACATGTGCAGTTGAGGTAATGACCATTACCTCTAGTTCAGCCAAGGGTTTTGTTGTCCAACGTGGAGCGGTAGGGGATTCTAGGCTCATCGCTGGTCAGATGGTGCTGGAGTTTGGCTGTGCTGCTGCAATGGAGGTGGGTAGAATATAGGCACAGGGTTTTTTTTTTACATCCAGTTTGTTTATCTGAAAGGGGTTGGTAGCTGAAGGGAAGTATGTGTGGCTGAAGTGTGTGTAGCTGAAGGGTGAAGTGTGTTTCATGGAGCTGAATATTTTAATCCATGGGCGTGAATGTAAAATTTAATAGTTAGTGGTTAGATTGTATGCTTTGCATGTAGTTATTCAAGGGGTTGCTGTCAGCTGCAGGGTACAGGTAGGTAGGGGAGTTGGTGGTGAGAGGTGGTGCATAGGACAAGGCAACATAATAGGGGTTGGGGGTGGAGTAGGGCAGTTTGGTTTGTGGAGCAGCATTAACATTATGTGTTTCTTTCTTTCAGATGGCAAATTTACCGGGACTACATCAGCAAAGGCAAGTTATTGTGGCCCAGGAGGAAGAGTTGTTTCAGGAGGTGGTGATGTCTGAAGTGGTAATGGAACCAGAACAGGCTCCGGTCTGAAGAGGTGGTGCACCACGGTGAGAACCCCAGCTTGGGAGAAAAGACAGCAGACGGTGGAAGCAGGCAGTTACAGTGGATACATCAGCTCCCAGTATGTCTCAAAATAAACGTGCAGGTAATGGTTTTACTTCAGCGATATTGTCTGAGGAGCTAGGGTTTGAGAATTGTGGGGGGGTAGGGATAAGGAGGACCTGTTAGTTGGGGACTGTGGGGGGAGGATTGCAAGTGATACAGGGTGCTCAGAGGTGGCTGGCACAGGAAGCCAGGTACACTGTTGTGGATACAACTGGGGTGGGTGTAGGTTCCGGGGACAGTTCGGTTTTGGACTCCGAGGTAGGCTCTGACCTTGGGCTGCAGCCAGGGGACTGGTTAGCCACCCAATCTTTGGAACAATGGGCACGAGCGGTATCCCTGACTCTGCACATTCCGGGGTCGGTCAAAGAAAAAATTTGGAAAGGTGAGTATGTGGATTTGTTTGAGCTGATTGATGTGGAAGGGGTCCAATGGATAGTGGAGGTGGAGTCGTCTAACAGCAAGGATTTGCAGGTGGCTTTAGTGGCATTGGGAAGGAAGAGGGAAGGTAAGCTTTGCCCTAAGATGTGGGATAATTGGGTGGTCGGCTTTATTTACTTTATGGCGGTGCAGCTGGAGAAGGACAGGTCATTGGCCTTGCCTCTTCTAGGATATTTCCTTACCATTTGGGAGGTGCAATTGTTAAGGTCGGAGAATGTGTAGCTTTGGTATGATCAGTGTTTCTGCAAACAGAAGGCTGTGGACCAGTCACTACGTTGGGAGGTGCTTCATCCGGATATATGGCTAGCTACGATGATGGATAGTTAATGTGGCTTTAACAGAAGGGTGAGCAGGGGAGAAGCAGCGGGTGTGTGTTGGTCTTTTAATAGTGGTTCTTGTTCCTGGGTCGGGTGCAAATTTGCAGACATTTGCTCAAGATATGGCGGGAGTCATTCGGCCATTTGCTGTGGTCGGCAGGACCTTTCCAGGTGAAATTCCAATGTTATGCCTCATGAGGGTGGATTTGGTGGGCAAAGCTTCGCCTCACAGGGGATTCAACTGGTTCAGGGTAGGGGTAATTTTCATGCATCTCGGGGACTTGGGTTCTTTAGAAGCAATAGAGGAAGGGGTGCCGTTCCCCATTAAGGTGGAGGTCCTGCGGGGTATGCTTTGCCGGTTTCCTGGCCTTGCCATCAAGAATGAGATATTATAAGGATTTCATGGGGGTTTCCTATAAAGTCCACCATGGGAGGGGGGGGGTTGCGAGAACCTGCGATCAGTTCAAGGTAAAGAGGACTTCCTGGAGGTTTAGGTGGAGAAGGAGTATCGGGTGGGGCATTTATTGGTTCCTTTAGACAGTCTGCCTTTCAGTAGTTATAAGGTGTCACCTTTGGGATTAGTGACAAAGAAACTGGTTGGAGAATTCAGAGTGATACATCACTTGTCACATCCGGAAGGGAATTCAGTGAATGATTCTATTGCAGATGAGGAGGTTAGGGTGCATTATGCATCCTTGGATGATGCTGTGAAAGTGATTAGGGAATTTCAGGAGCCATGGCTGGTTAAGGTTGACATTGAGTCGGCTTTTCACTTATTGCCTATTAGGAGTGAGGATTGGTCATTACTGGGGATGTGGGCAGGCTATAAGTACTACTTCAATAAAGCTATGCCTATGGATTTTTCAGTGGCATGTGCTACTTTTGAGAAGTTCAGTATGATATTGCATAGGATTTGGCAGCAGAGAGTGAGAACTCAAAAGGCAGGGCATTATTTAGATGATTTTCTGCTGGTTGGCAAAGGAAGGATAGGAGCACAGAAGGGGTTGCAGGAGTTTATGAGCATGTGTGAGGAGTTGGGGGAACCGTTGGCTCAGCATAAGATGAAAGGTCTGATGAGAGCCTTAGAATTTCTGGGATTAATGGTTGATGCGGAGCGGGGACTGTTTTGTCTACCCGAGGATAAGAGAGAGAGGCTTTGGTCGGCTATACGTTTCGTGCTGGGCAAGGAGAAGATTCAGATTCATGCAATCATGGAGTTGTTGGGGCTTTTGAATTTTGCCTGTTGAGCTGTGAACCCAGGTTAAATAGAAGGTGGGGTGTTCTTGTATATTAGTAATTCATTTGGGGGGCAATGATTTGGGCATTCTTTCCAAAAAGCGATTAGTGGATATTATTCTTGAGGACATGCTGAGATTACAGACGTTGTACCAGGGTATGGAAATTGTTTGGTTAGAGTTGGTTCCTTGTTTGTGTTGGAGGAATGCTTATAGTTATAGGGTGATTGAAAGGGTTAGGAGGTTCATCAATCAATCAGAGACTGGCTAGGCAGTTAAGAATTTTGGGGATGCATACCATTGAACATAGTGATTTTGGGGATAGAGAGGAGGTCTGGTATCGCACGGATGGGGTCCATCTTAATGAGGTAGGATTGGGTCTGTTTAATCTGCATTTGAAGCTCTTTTTAATAGGTATGGTTGGTGCTAGGGTTTAGGAGGGGAAACAGGCTGGGGACCAGGCTGGTGGTGGAGAAGAGGGACAGGATTGTCCTCTTCTGTTCCCACTCTAAGGAAGGTGGTTATTCATTGGTTAATGATCGTTTGGTCAGGAGGTGAACAGGTACACTGCCTATTTAAGTGCTGGGTGAGTAGGTACATTGCCCCAGTGGAGGAGGTATCAGGGTGAGTAGTTACGGTGCCCTGAGATCGTTGCTGAGGAAGATAATTGATGTTGTTTTGTGTGCATAAGTTCATTGTACAATAATATTCAATGAAGGTCATCAAATGGCTTTATGTGTTTGGTGTGGTTTATTTAAAGGGTGGCTGGAACAATTATCCTATATGGTCCCTGTGTAGAGCCATTATTCTGAAATTTGCAGACAATAGAAACTAATGCATTATGTAAACATATACAGAAAGAAGGTGAATGGCATGTGTTTAAATTTAATGTTTTGGAGAAGGTACAAATAGGTTAAAGAGGAGGAAATAAAGTTTTAAAAACTGAAAAGTGAGAATATAAATGGGTCTGTAGATTATGTGCTAATTACTCTCCTAGTCTGAATGAGACGTGCAATTTAAAGTCCTTATTAAATTCTAAGATGCTGAGAAAATTAATTAAGTAAGATAATATCTATCTATATGTTATTTTAAGATTTTTTTAGAAAATTAAATAATCAGTTAAGTTAATTACTTTAAGAAAACTATCATGTAGTAGATGTCAGCTGACTTTGAAAGATGTTATTATTTATATAAGCTGCTTTTGTGTTCTGTTTCTTGTGTATAACATTTGATGAAGCACATTAGTGAGACAGCTTGTGGAGCTTTGAATAAGCTTGTGGTGGTGTTTTGAATAAATCTATTTCTGCACTAGCTTTGAGACAGTAAGTTCTTTTTGCTTTCAAAAGATCTCCTGAAGCTATATTCATAAGAGCCATGTCACTGTACTGGTCTCCATGAGGAACAGAATGGAAACCCTTGTGCACAGATGCACATCTGGATATTATGTGATGTGCATTTTTTGTGCACTACCAGTGCACTAAAGAGTACATCACTAGCTCAGAGTTAAGGCAACATGCATAAGCATAATGTTTACACCATCTGATTAGCCCTAGGGCAGTCACTGATGAGCATCTCTGCACTGCCTGGGAATGATAGTGTAATTAATTATGGAAATCATTCACAGATAATCCCACTCAGTTTCTTCATTATCATAATTGTCATGAAATGAGGCAAATTTTATCATAATGAAAAGCATTGCTGACATATTGTGGCAGACCTCATTAAAATCTGCAACTCAGGAATAGGAATTCAGTAGAGAAGAGCTGGAAATGTGATATAGGCATAGTGAAATTAGAAAAGATGTATGGCAATGCACACCTGTGTGTATTAATAACCTGTGGTAGATGGAAGTAACAGGGTCATAGAGGAAACATAAGACATGGTGAGGTACTAATGATATGACAGGCAGCTGAAGGTGGATCATTATGACAGAGAACAAAGTAAAAGGCTATGAAATGTAAAGGCCCATCTGTGTTGCGGGTCATCAAGGCAGACATAGCACAAGGGCATGTCAGGTGAATAGCCAGATGGAGCAGCTCACCATGTCAGAGAACACAGCTCTAAGGCATGGCAGGGAAATATTCAAGGGGGTCATCATAACAGAAAACATACTACAAGGCAAAGGTAAATGTCCCACTGGAGGTCTCATTATGACACATAATTTATGGGGTAGTAGTAAATGTCCAACTGGGGGGGGGAGTCTGACCATGGCACTGAACGTAGATCAAGTGCATGACAGTTAAATGCCCAGCTGGGTGAAGTCACCATGAAATAGGTCATAGTACATGTGCATGACAAGTAACTGTAAAACTAGGGGGGGGGTCACAATGTGGCCTATGCACCCATAGTAAAAGACGTGCAAACAGTTGCCCCTGTACAGATTTATGGCTGTACATATATATGGAGAAAGGATATCTGCAGCACTACTGACTATCAGCATAGTACTGCAGGATGTTGGGTAGTGATAACATACCTATAACTATTTTTGGTATAGTGCAATGTGAGAATGGTCACAACATGGCCCCAAACAAATATGGGGCCACCACATGTAGGAGAGAGGCAGTGCTAAACTACAGAGGTAATTCAAGGACAGTTGCACACACATATACTGACTAAGATATGTATCCCACATATATATATATATATGTCCTGCCATGGACTCATGAGAATTTCAACCCCTGGAAATGTTTAGAAACTATGAAACAAAGATGTTACCACATAGCCTATGCAAACTGGTCCTGCACATCATGGACAAAGGTGAAATTGATAAAGCTTCATAACAACAGGTGTTAGGGGCTGCTGCAGAATATTGATGCAGGGGGCTGTGATAGCAGAACACTAGTATAGTTGTATCACAGGTTCACTAATATCATACTGCACAAGACAGCACCTAAGAGTGGAAGACTGTTGGGGCAACAGGGGTAGTGTGCAATTATGGGAGGTGGCCTACCAACATAGAAGCAGTTCAAAAAAGTAGAACAGTACCTGCTAACCCTCTCTGAGTTAGGTAAGTGAAATGTCATACCTAGTGGTGGACTAGGATATGTAAGCTGTGCTGCTGATAACTGCCCAAGTACTTTATGGGATACACAAGATTAGGAATAGCAGGAGCATTTCTAAGTTTTGAGCTTACCACATTGTGATAAGGATTTAGTCAGCAAAGCACCTCTACATATTTCTGTTCCTCAAGCACATCAGGCGATGCAATTATGTCATCATTTACCACAAGGTATTTATGTATCTATATGCTGTGGACAGAATTGACATGTATGAGTATATATGCCACTGGTTGGGGATATGACCAGTATATTGCAGCACTGGCACAGATATGTTATTTTTCTGTTGTCATAGGTAACAATGGTGGAGGGTCCAGCACAGTGGGAAGGCAACTGTCTGATGCCAGAAGGTCAACCATGGCTCATGATGATGGCAATGTACATATGGTATTGTCACATTACAGACTGCTGAGGTTAGCAACACTAACATTTGAGGGAACTTCCCACACACACTCACAAACATAGAGTAGGATGGAAGAATGGCAGGCTGAATTTCTGGGATTTCTTGTGTTTAGTGCTGGACATCCTCTCAATGTAAGGCCCAGAAAGGCTACTTTGGATATCATCTCTAATATACACTACGTTTGATATGTATATATATATATATATATATATATATATATATATATATATATTGACATCCACCTTTTCAACTGTCCAAAGTGGGACAGTTTTTGTATTAATGTTAGATTTTGCAGGACAAAATCTACCCACAGCCAGTGCAAAGGACAGAACTTCACTTTTTTGCTAAAATAAAAGGTTATTTTTATACCATTTGAGTTGCTTATGCTATGTCATATAATGTTTATGTGATCCAAATACAAAATAACTGTTTTATGCAGCTATTAAAGAAAACTTAAGAAATATATTTTGTCTTAAAATCTCAGGACATTTGCCATTTTTTAGTTTTTTTAGCAGGACACAACCCCAAAATGGGGCTGTCCCTCTCAAAGACAGGTGGTAACCCTAGGAAAGGAGTGCTGGTGTTTATAGCCATCATGACTCCAGGTCTTTCTCTAATATGGGGTCCACACTTAGCATCAAACAGCAGATGTTAGGTCAGTGATTTGGGCATTGGTAGACACCTCACATATAATGGTAGAGATGGTGAGCATGTGTCATGCCCTGTGTGCGGATGTGCAACAGCTGCATAGTCCCTGGGACAACCTGCAGCACATTTTGACTGACATGGCATATAGAGACAGAGTAAATACATGCTCTCAGGTTACTGATAGCCAAAATGGCATCTATTGGTATATCAATGAGGCAGATGCAAACTATCCCTGTTGTCTCTCATCATACCACATCATACCACATTGGCAATAACTGTTTCAGGATTCAGGTTCAAGGTGGTTGGCCAGATTTAAATGAAGAAGTAACAGAGGTGGAAACAAGAGACAATACCACCAAAAAGGCCAGACTGAAACACACAAAAGCGGCTGAAGGAGCAAAGACAATCACAATAATACAAGGTGATCTTGAAAAGAAATGAAAATGTCAAGATGTCAAATGTTGAATGTTGCAGCAAACTTAATAGCAAAGGCACAATCACAAAGGACAGTGCCACAACAAAGTCAAGAACCAAAATACAGCCTCACTCCCCAGGATGTGTACTGCTGGCCAGAAAGGGGGTTCAAAGATTTGACCATAGTCTTCAGTTATAAGCACAAGGATACAGATGGTTCAAAAACATGCATACATGGAAGACACAAAGGTGAAAATAAATTGTGAAGGAGCCAAAGTCAGTCAAAAAGTCACAGACCTAATGCACTATGATAGACATATTGGTGACTTTTTTGTCAGTTTGTTTACTATGTTATTTCATTCAGCTTTCTTACCTAATATCAGTGACTCTAGTAGTGACATGTCATTGTTCACTGAACATGGTTCCTTGAATACAAAGTGAGGATGTACTCAAGACAGTAATTGGAAATATGTATGTACTTAATTACAACAGCCAGTTAATCAGTGGGCAGCAACCCTAGAAGAGAGCATGGTGAGGTTGCACGGAGATAGGGCTTTCATGTTAATACAATGAATCACTGTAGTTTGTTCCGATATTAACATAAATTATACCTAACAAAAAACAGGCAAACAACCAGCTGGTAAATGTAAACTGTCCCACCAAACAGGTAAAAGTAAACAGCTCCAGACCACATAAAATAAGCCAAGAACTTTAATATTCGGTAAGCACTTTCACCACTAGCCATGGCTTCCTCAGACCATATATAAATGTAAAAACACACACACACAGGTTTTTAAAGCTGTTCCTGTATACCTCATTAACGTGAATGACCACTCTCAGTCAATCAGGTTGCTGTAGTCACACCCTCTTTTAAAACATCAGTCCCTTCATCTATAATACATAGTACTACTTTTAAAATACAATTTTATATCACATTAAAAATCTTGTTCAGCAATCAAAACATTCATAGGCATCTAAAAGCATTTCATATTTAGAAACATTTCAAAGCATTGCTTCTATCAACAGTATATCAAATGCTATGTATTATGTTATGTCATTATCTAAACAAGAATGATACTAAAGTCTCTATTCATTATATATGCTTTGCTAAGGTAATACTGAACTATGTTATCTGCTTTGCTTCAGATATGTACTGTTACTTAAAAATTATTACACTAGCATAGCTAGGTCTGACCTTCCATATATTCTTATTACTTCTAACAGTATAAATAAAGCTGCAGTTTAAAATGCAAACAAGTTACCCATGCCATGTGTTCAGATTCCATTTTAAAAATCCGACTTCTTCCCATCCCATTTTCAACTATTAAACTTATCCAGCAAGTATAATCCACTTAAAATATACTTATATAACACCCCCGTTATGTTGTTTTCCATTTCCAAAAATTAGAAATGTTAAAAATAAGAGAGATGTGCTCGTTGTCACTGCAGTGCCTTCGCGCATGCACAATGATGTCATCACACTTGGTAAATGCTCCATTTTACTTCCTCTCACTTTCTTCATTAAATATAATAAACAACCAGGTATTATAAAATATGGGTCTATATTAGAATATCAAAGTTTGAAAACATTGAATGTTCTAATATCGAACCCAAAATAGCGAACGTTGAAAATAGCGAAGCTGCAGAACACCGAATTTTTTCCTAGGGAAAGAATTTGGTTGGCCGTTTCTGTGGCTCCGCTATTTTCAGCACTGTGGTGGAAAGTTACGGGTCGGGTTCAGGTAAGTGTGCAATTGTGCAGACATTAGGGTTAGGTGAGTTAGGGTTAGGGTGCATGTGAGGTGAGTGTGCGATAGTGACAGATTTTAGGGTTAGGGCGCAGGTCAGGTGAGTGTGCAATAGTGACAGACCTTAGGGTTAGGGTTTGGGTTAAGGTAAGTGGATAGATAGTAGCGTATGTACAGTTTAGTGTAGGGTTAGATGTACAATTTTAAGTATATGTATGTGGATTGCTGTTTTTTTGGTGTGCTTGTGTTGTGTGTGTGTTTCTCGGAACTGTTCTGAGCTTTCGATGATACCATATTTCGAGATTCCAAGTTCGAGCTTATGGTGTTCGATGTTTTGAAATTTTGATAATATGATATAGACCCATAAAATATATATCATTGCTAGATAGTTTAAAGTTCACCAAGTCACAAATTCATATGTATAAACAGTTCCAGTCTAGGGAAATGTATGCTTTTCCCATAGAATAAAATCATACTGTTGCATTTCTGTCTTTCATATGTCAGTCAGGTATATGTGAATATGAGCACCAGACACATTATATGGATACATCCAGGCACAGTTTTACACAAATATAACAAACCAAGCTTTAACTCTATACCTCTGGGCTCCCCATTCAAATCATAAAATATATATTCTATGGATAATAATAGTTCAGCATATATATATATATATATATATATATATATATAAGCAGTTTAGTGCAAATATATACATCACCAGTTTACTTAAAAACAGGACTTATTTCATATTCGTCTCCTACATATAGACACCAAGTATATACTTCATAGCACACTCAGAACAATCTATTACTGTTTGCCAAAGGAATTCTTACATGGTTATATGGTACTTTAAGTATAATGTACTTTATGTGAATAGGGGCTTCTAACAGCCATTTAAAGATGGATGGATGGATGCTTTGGTTCTCAAATCTTATTTTTAGCAATCTTATCATAGACAGCCCATATTTACCACATATTTGAGTGCTGTTACAACAGGTTGAGTAAAACTCCAGAGTGTTCTTACTAAGTGGAAATATTTTTAATACCACCTATTAAGTATAATATATGTCACTATTTTCTAGATATTCCTCGTGCTTCTAAAGCACTTTTAATGGATACTTTCCCATTCAGCCTCTTCTCCTTATCTGCTTTGAGTTTGAGTATCCATCTGAGCTCACTTTTTTCTGTCAGATTCTTAATATTACCCAGCCTTTGCCCAATAATAACTTCTTCCAATGCTATAAATTTAAAATCATGGTTTATACCACTTCTCTCTATGTATTTAGACAAGGCACTTATAAAGTCCCTATTCCTTATACTACTAATATGTTCCTTAATGCATTTTCTAAATGTCCTGTTTGTTTTGCCTACATAAAAGTGTAGGCAGCAGTCACATTGTGCTGCCTAAATCTTATTCATACTGCCAAAAGTGACTGCTCCATTCAATTTATATTTATTACCAGTGACCGGGTGGACAAACCCATCAGTATTTTTAACATATTGGCACATACTGCAACTGGTACATGCTCTGGTACCTTTCCATGTATTTGCATTACTTCCAGGTAAATCCCTGGGGTAGCATAGCATGTGTTGAAGATTTTTCCTATTTCTAAAAATGAAACTAGGACACTCTCCAACCACTTCCATAATCCTTATATCTGTAATAAGAAGCAGTCAGTGTTTATTAAAGGCATCTCCTACTTTCCTCACATCACTTGTGTATGATATAGAGACATTAACTACATTCTTGTTCTAATAAATGCTTGATCTATCTTATTTGAATAATATGGCCTTGCTCTTCCTTCCCTAAGTGTCTTTACTTCTCCCAGTTTATCAGTCACTTCCTTCTTTTTATAACCTCTATCATATAAATTATTTTCCAGGGTTACTAGTCCTTCTTTGAATGTGGGTTCCTAGTCGCTCAAGCATGAAACCCTCATTCCTTGTCCTTTAGCTATATTTGAAAAAGTTTTTATAGGGTGCATGCTTGTCCTATACAATAATGTGATACAATAGCACTCTTTCTTATAAACCTTGGTGTCAAACGTACCTTCATTTCCTTTCATTACAAATATACCCAAGAATGGCAACCCTGCAAGTGAATGATTCATTGTAAACTTTAGGAAGCTAGTAGTAGCTTGTGCATCATTGACAAATTTATTCAATGCTGGAAGGGTACTGTCCCACATAAGAAAAATATCATCCACAAACCTGTGGTAGAGCTTCACATGATTCTTATACAATTCTAGGGGAAACAACTGTTCCACTTCCCATTGGGCCATAACTGCGATGGCATAGCTGTTAGCACAGCAAGTTCCCATAGCTACACCTATGGTATATAGCTACACCTATGGTATATAGCTACACCTATAGTATTTACTATCAAAAACAAACATATTGTTTTCCAGCACTCCTTCCATAAACCTACATATCATGGCTATGAGCTGTCCTCCATAGTCACTATTATGGTGAAGGAATATATATAAATATTCAACACCTTCACCATTCGGTATTGATGTAAAAAGGGAGGTTACATTGAGGGTGACTAAATAGTGTTCCCCACTCATAGTTGACGTTTCACTATATATGTATATATAGGCTTTTTAGGAAGTGCTTGGAATACTTTAACACTTCTTGAGATTTATCCAAGATAGGTCTAATTTTCTTTTCTTTGAAAATGGAAAATGGTTCGGTAATCCAACCTCGGCCTGCAACTATATGTCTAAAAGGGGGAAACTGAGGGTCCTTGTGTATCTTAGATTGCCCTTGAAATGAGGGTATAACTGGATGTGCAACCATCAGGAACTGAACCAGTTCCATTGCAATACCATAATTAATCATAAAATCATTAGTAATAATCCTAATAACTCTATACCTATCTTGAATATAATTGACAGTAACAGGCTTATACACTTTGTCATCAGCAAGCATGTTATGTAATGAACTATAATAGTATTCTCTATCCATAATAGCAGTCATACACATTTTGTCTGCAGATCTAACTACAATTTGTGTATTTTCTATCAGTCGTGATAGGACCTTCATCTCCTTCCAACTTAAGAGCTTATATTTGTCATTCTTAGAATGTGTATTTAATGTATTATATAGCTCATCCTCACACATTCTACCAAATGCCTCTAGGATAGGGTGGTTAGGTGACATGTAACTACTAGGTTTCCTAAAGGATGCTACTCCTTGCTTCATTTCATTGCGAAAGTTCAATTTTAACATAACATTTCTTAAAAACATTTTTAAATCAGTTATAGTGTCCGGAATATCTGCTGCCTGAGCAGGAATAAATGATAAACCTTTTTGTAGCACTAAGATTTCATCTTTAGTTAGATGTTGTCTCGATATATTGCATACAATGTTCTGCTTCAAATCTGGTTCCACATTTTTTTCAACGTGGGATATTCCACAATCTCTGGCTGCTCCTTCCTTTTCATCCTGCCTCTACTGTTGGACCTGTATGGTTGTCTTCCTCTTTCTTGGTGTATGGGTAGGGGAAAAAATGGGAAGGTTCGTGCTATACTCTGTTCACTCTCTTTCCTTCTGACTACTGGTTGGCCCAGTGGTATTTCATTGTCCACTTGTGAAATAGCATTATCCAAATTAATCATTTCACCAGCTGGATTTGTAGGGTCATTGTTGTTTGTGTTAATAGCCCCACAGATACACAGTGTTGTACTTCATTTGGCTTAGGAATCACAAAGTTATTCGTTGTTACTCTATCTGTGTTTTGC
>NC_056738.1:569316129-569328629 GCF_019279795.1 Protopterus annectens | reverse complement strand
GTAGACTCTAACTGAGTGCAAGATGCCACAACCAGAGGTTAGTAATGCTGTGCTTCATGCAAACAAATGCATACCCATCTACAAATGTTCTAGTGCCTTAGTCACCCTGTAGCCAACAGCTGTTGTTGTGGCCATTAACAAAATAATCTGCACTGTCAGGTTGCAAATCCTCGACCCTGCACACTATAGTTGACATGAGTTCAACTAAGCCATGGCGGATACACATTCAGCTGCTGAGATCACAAACACATCATGTAGCACAGGCATCCATCAGTATAGGAAATGTATATAATTATGTAGATGTATGTGCGTGTGTATGTACAGATATTTTTTATATGTGTGTATATATATATATATATATATATATATATATATATATATATATATATATATATATGAAGAATGAACGTCATGACAATAAAGCATACAGAAAGAATGAGAAGGAAAACAACAGCAACACCTGTATTATTTTGTGCTGTCATCTTATGTCATATCAAGCTGGGCAGGGGTGAGCAAATCATTGCTTCTCAAACCACAGGCAGGATACTACCAGTGGGAGTAACATTGTTCACCTGCTAAGCCTACCTTACAAACAATTACAGGGTAGTCCCTGGTGGGACTACCCGAAAAGTGCAGGTTGTTTGGACTTCCGACCAGTACACAAGCCAGGGCAGGTATGTTCAAGGACTAAAAGGTTTGGAGAGTCTGATGATACATGGGTGGAGAGAGCATACGTGTAGGGTCCCTAACCCTAGGGAGAGGGCAATGTGTGGAGGTGTGTTATGGCTGGGATAGCAAATGGAGAATGGATGGTTTGTGTGTATGTGGAACTTGGGTGGGGTGGGGGAACCATGGGGTATGAAATATGGATCCAGGCGTGTCAGGGTTGGATGGCCCGGATCTAATTGGACTGCCTCGTGGAGGTCAGCAAGTTTGTTATAAATATATATGCACACGCACCTACATATATCTATATGAAGAAGTACATTCCCTGTACAACATTCATTTCTTTTTCAGACATAAATAACATGAAAGTGCCCCTACATACCTCAACAGTAGATAGAATAATAGGTTGTGCATAACCATACATGTAATAGGTTCATAGGTAGGTACTAGGCTATCTGCTGAAGGGCATTTATAAGCCTAGACATGGTATGTTGGCTCACGCTGCACCATTGGTCAAGTTACTGGGCCTCTTTTAAGTGGAGCTATTGAATTGATCCCAGTATGTCCCAATCTTTGATCCCCCATCCCCAATTATATTAGGCTTTGGCTAGACTTCTTACATTAAGAGGTTGATAGGTATGATTCTCGTGTATGTTTAGTTGTGTTGTTTGGCCTCTAAGGCTCAAGTCATGACTGAATGGAGTCCTGCCTCGTTGGAACAGTCTGCATACTCGGTTAACAGATGTTAAATACACTGTAGCTTATATATCCTGACTCAGTTTCATGCCAAATGCATGGCCTTTGAACATTGCAGGCCTTACTTAGACTGTCATGAAATGGTTGTCATCAATATATATATATATATATATATATATATATATATATATATATATATATATATATATATATATATATATAGATATATATATATATATATTAAATATATATATATATATATATATATATATATATATATATATATAGATACATATAGATATATATATATATATATATATAGATATATATTTATGTCTTTGTGACATTTCCACGATTCTGCTGGGATATAAACTTCCAAGGCAAAATAAGCTGTTGTTTTGTTTCTGTTGTATATTGCAGTATTATAGTATTAGAGTTACGAGAAGATAGAGGGAAGGGACGGATCTGCAATAATTCAGAGTTGTGTATTTAGTTTCAAAGTTAGTGTTGTTCTCAAAAGAATAAAATGTGGGGACATTCCCATTATGAGATATTTGAATCATGCCTGTCATTTGCTGGCTACATCAACGCCAGTCACTAAACTGGTCCTATTTGTAATATAATGTTGCTGAACTCGTACATTATTGCTTTACATGTGTAACGTGTGCGTTAACATATAGTCTTAGTTATCAATTTATTTTAGTGTCTTGTTAACTGGAGTAACAAAGTAATGACGTATAGAGTCTAATCATGAAACAAAGACATGTGTGTCCCAGGTAGGACAACCCAAATATTGGGAATAGTGCCCTAGTGGTCACTCATGTCACCAATGTTTGTGGACTAAAAGATTGAGATGTCTGAGGATACTTGGATTGAGTCAACCCATGGGGTGGGTTCAGAAGACTAGAGAGTGGCCAATGTGTAGTGATGTGGATACACCATGTTTCTAACTGGAGAATGGACGACTGATATGTCAATGACATGTTGGGATGGGTGTTTGGGTAACTAGGATCCATGGGTATATGGGTATATATGCAAATGAAGCAGCACAGCAATAGTGTAGTGGTTAGAGCACCCACCTAACGAACAGGCATTCCCAGTTCGAGTCCCACTGCAGCACATATCATTTTCCATGTGAAAGCTGTATATGAACATATTTGCACATCTTTTTGCCGTAAAACCTACATAATAACATTTAAATGTGAACTGGACCAAAGCCGAACTGAAACACTAAAGATGGAGCCGTGTCCATATTCATTAAGGTTATCCACACCTTCAAGCTAGTTGCCCAGCATAACGCATCAGAGATTATTCAAGTTCAACTAGCTCTGGGCAAAACCGCAATCCAGATTGTAGCTTGCTACAGACCCCCCACCATGCCCCAGGATTCCCACTCCTCTTTTCTTGACACACTGGAAAATATTAAGGTACAACCCAACACTCTAATAATGGGTGATTTCAACTACCCTACCATTAACTTGGGAAAACTACTCATGTACCAACACTTTTGCTCAACGTTTTCTGGAAATCATCAATCCCAATGCCTTGGATCAACTTATCCACACCCCCACCAGGGGCAGCAATATCTTAAACCTGGTCATCACCAACATGGGTGACCAGTGTTCCACACCAGAGGTCATCTCCTCATTTGTCAGATCCGACCACAAGCTAATCACCCTAGACATCCACATCCCGCTCCCACCCCCCATTAAGAAAACAACTGTAAAAAATCTCTCCAAAACCAACTTCACGTTTCTTAAGACAGAAGTGGCAAACTTCACGACACCCATGCAGATGGACAATAGAGGTACAACTGCTGAATTCTACACAAATGCACTTTATAAGCACTTACACAAGTGCATGGATCGTGCTATCCCTAACAGAACCAAGATGCTATCCTCCAAAAAAGGATGCCAATCTGGTGGTCTTCTGCCATAAACAAACTCTACAACAGAAGAAAGAAACTGTTGCAAAAAACAGTAAAATCCCTTGATTGGAGGAAATCTCTGGTCAGCCTCAGTAAGAAGCTGAGATCCCTCATAAAATCCTCTAAAGCTAGTTATAAAAACAAAATGGCCACTGATTCTAAAGACAACCGCAAATCATTCTATAGCTATGTCAAGAATCTCAATGGCAACACTCAGATCTGCTCTGCGTTACAGCACAATGACACTAAATATACAGAACCAACTGATATTACCAACATCCTGGCAGATAGGTTCAGTGCTACCTTTACCTCCCTTTCACCCCCTAAAGGGCCCATCTTTTTATGGGAAGAATGCAAAGTTCCTGTAATCATGACTGCACAGGTAAAAACCTCACTCTGGAAAGCCAAGAACACAGCATCCATGGGACCTGACGACATCCCAGTCTGCCTTCTACACGAACTACAGAATGAACTGGCACCCCACCTAAGTACCATGTTCAATCATAGCCTCACCTCAAGCTTTGTGCCTATTGAATGGTGCACCGTGATGGTTATCCCACTCCACAAAAGGGGGGCCACAACAGACCCTGGAATTACCACCTCATTAGCCTGATGAGCCTGGTCTGCAAGGCTATGGAATGCATCATCATGGAACTCATAAACAAAGACATTGGTGATCTCCAAACTCTGGACCCCACACAGTTCGGGTTTGTAAAAGGCAGACCATGTCTTCTAATCCTGATAGACTTCTTTGAAGTAGTCACCAAAGCCATAGATGAGGGTAAGGTAGTTCACACAGCCTATCTAGATCTTGCCAAGGCATTCAACACCATCTCCCACTCTGGAATTATAGATAAACTAACTAAACTAGGTATAAATCCCTATGTCACAAGATGGGTTGCCACCTGGCTTACTGACAGAACCCACACTGAGAAAGTAGCAGACTCCAAATCAGACTTCAGACCAGTGACAAGTGGAGTACCACAGGGTTCAGTCCTGGGTCTTCTCCTGTTTGGTATCCACTTCTCTGAAGTACAGGCTAACACAGAAGGTTTTTGGCTAACTAAATTCACAGATGGCTGCAAACTAGGAGCCATAATCGAAACTCCTAACGATGTGGGCATCCTACAAAATGGCCTCACTGAGACAGATGCCTGGTGTCAAAGCCATGGTCTCAAGCTCAATGCCAAAAAGTGCATTGTCATCCCCTTTGGTAAAAACTCTGTACCCAAGAACTACCACATAGGCAGTAGTCTACTTAACACTGAAAGTGTGATAAGAGACCTTGGGACACAGGTGGACAGTAGTCTCTCCTTTGATAATCACATCGCCACAGTGGTCAGGAAATCCTTCTACATGGCACACCTCATCACAAAAGGTTTCTCATCCAGAAAAAAAGAGGTCATTGTTCCCCCCTACTCATCACTCATTAGACCCATTATAGAGTACAACGCCCCTTTTGGTATGCACCTCACAAGACATCTACAACAACTGAAAAGGCTGCAAAAATACCTCACAAAGGGATTACTGGCCTCAAACAGATGCCTTACGCAGACCGTCTCAAAAAACTCCATCTTTACTCCATCACATATCACCTACACAGAGGCAATCTCTGCCTAACATACAAAGCTATGTCAAACCCAGAGCTGTTGAACATGCTCCACTTAAAGAAATCCCAATCCCTCCAAGCTAGGGACCTAAACCTTGTCACCACAATAAACAGAACATGCTGGAGGGATAGATTCCTGTCCCAGAGAATTCCCATACTCTGGAACAGACTACCTATCTATGTCAAACAGAGCTCCTCATTAGCACTCTTCAAGAAAAATCTTGATGATTGGATGGGTAATAGGAAATTCACCCCAGGGATCAATTCTGTGGTTCTGCTTGACAGACATACAGGAAAATCATTTTCTTGGGTGGCGAAAGCCAGGGTACCTTTTTGGCTAGGATTGTATTGGCCCTAGGGCCAATAGCCTAGTACCTACGTATGAACCTATGAACTGGAGTACTGCATGAAATGCACATGTGAAGTGTCAGTGTCATAATGTATTTAGGCAGTAGTAAGCAGGTTTAAGCACAAATAGGCAGTAGTAAGAGTTTAAGTGTGCTTGCACGGGAGTAAGCACTGCTAAAGTCAGGTTACAGTTTCTTATACTCAGTTACCTGCTGAATTACTTAACCTATGTAGGCTTTGCTTAGCTCTGTGCAAACCTGTGCAACCTTGCTTACGACTGCTTAAGAGTGCCTCAATCACTCTGTAGTCAATGGCCCTTCTTCTGCTCAGCAACAAAATAAACTGCCTCTTCAAGGCTCAAACCCAGGACCCCACACTCAATACACAAAATGATGTACCACTAAATCATGGCAGATATACATAACCTGAAGTTTGCACAAACATACCTTGCAGCACAATCAGTCAACAGTACAGGCAATGTATTATTATGACACCACATAACCCGTTAATGCAAGAAGTCTGGACAAAGTATGCCACACTGTGGGTACAAATAGGGATTATATGTCAACTAATGCTCTGTTACTCTCAAATTGTTGCTAGATACACAGTTATATGTATTAGAACACATATGTAGAAGGAGATGAAGTCTGAAATACAAATGTGTTGCCACTAGTTACTGACTTCAGTGCTGTGATCATCCATGACAATTGCCAAGTGAATGAGGAACAGGCTAAAATATGAGCCAAACATGCATGGACATATGGACAGATATATCTGTAAATGTAGACAGATAGACAGCTATATGTATATATATATATATATATATATATATATATATATATATATATATATATATTAATGTATGACTCACAAATAATCATAAAACATATGTTCATATGTATGTATATGTATATATATATATATATATATATATATATATATATATAGCCATATGAGATATATATAGGTACATATAGATATACACACACTAAAGGTATCAGTAGCCATACATATGTAAAAGTAGTGTGGAAGTACTGGGTGTAAAGTTTATCCCTCAGCCACAAGCCCCTCAACTGGTACCTGTGAAATGTGTAGTGTGGCAACAATTCCCAGAAATGAGAATAATGACATTAAATATATACTCACCTACAAATCAAAGGACATGACATGACACACAGATATGCATACATATATAACCTGTATTCCTGTATTCATAGGTTCATAGGTTCATACTAGGCTATCTGCCCAAGGGCATTTATAAGCCTAGCCCATAGTTATGTGGCTTTCGCCACCCCTTTAGTTTGAATAAAACTATGCCTATTATTTTGCTGTGCCTCTGTCAAGCAGTGACACTGAAGTAATCCCTGGGGTATATCTGCAATCTCCCATCCATTGGTCAAGATTCCTCTTGAACAAGGCCAGCGAGGTGCTCTGCTCACATGTACCGGGATTTTGTTCCACAGCATAGGGAGTCTCTGGGTGATGAATTTGTCCCTCCAGGACGTTCTATTAATAACCATGTCAAGGTTTAAGTCTCCCGCCCTTGTGGTTCTGAGGGATCTAGATTTTTTGAGGTGAAGCATATTCATCAAATCTGGGTTTGACATGGCCTTATATGTCAGGCACAGGTCACCTCTGAGCAAGCGGTATGAGACTGAATAGAGCTGGAGTTCTTTCAGTCGGGCAGCATAAGACATATTTTTGAGACCCTTTATCCTTTTGGTGAGGAACTTTGGGGCCTTTCCAGCTGCTGCAGGTGTCGGGTCAGATACATTCCGAATGGGGCATTGTACTCAATCATAGGTCTAATGAATGATGAGTACAGGGGGACGATGACCTCCCTTGATCTAGATGTGAATCCCTTCATGATCAGGTGGGCAATGTAGAAGGTTTTCCTAACTACTTTAGCAACATGAGTGTCAAACGAAAGGCTACTGTCAACCTGGGTCCCCAGATCCCTGATGACTTCTTCTGTGCTCAGTGGATTGCCACCTATATGGTAGCCAGGGGTAGCCTTGTTTTTCCCGAAGGGTATGACTATGCATTTCTTGGCGTTTAACTTTAGGCCATGGCTCTGGCACCAGTTATCCATTTCTGTGAGGCCCTTCTGAAGGATATCTGTGTCAGATGTATTTTTGACTATGGCGCCCAGTTTGCAGTCATCTGCAAACTTTGTCAGCCATAACCCTCCTGTGTTTGCTTGTACTTCAGAAAAGTAGATGCCGAACAAGAGTGGACCCAGGACTGAGCCCTGTGGGACACCACTTGTGACAGGCTTTGAGTCTGACATGGCTCCAGCAACTCTGACCCTGTGGGTTCTGTCACTTAGCCAGTTTGCAACCCATCTTGTGATGTATGGGTTTACATTCAAGCTGATGAATTTTTCGATGATACCTGAGTGGGGTATTGTGTCGAAGGCCTTTGCCAGGTCGAGGTAGGCTGTATGGACTGCCTTTCCCTCATCAATGGCCTTGGTGACTGTCTCGAAAAAGTCAACCAAGTTTAAAAGGCATGATCTGCCTTTGACAAAGCCAAACTGGGTTTGATCCAAAGTCTGCAAGTTCCCTATGTCTTTATTTATGAGTTCCATTATGATCCTCTCCATGGCTTTGCAGATAAGGCTTGTCAAGCTAATGGGACGGTAATTACCAGGGTCGTTGGAGGCACCGCCCTTGTGAAGTGGGACCACAGTCGCCATGCGTCACTCCTTGGGTACATATCCTGAGGTGAGGCTAAGATTAAACAGATGTCCTAACTGCGGGTTTAATTTCTCATTGAGTTCGTGGAGCACACAGCCGGGGACACCATCCGGTCCCATGGATGCTGTGTTTTTTGCCTTGGAGAGAGCAGTTCTCACCTGGGCGTTGGAGATGTTTGGGGGGCTACAGTCCTCTGGTATAGATATCTCTCCTTTTGGGGAGGAGGGGGGGGAGAAGTTTGCACTAAACCTGTCAGCCAGTATGTTGGCAATGTGTGTAGGTTCAGTAATCTTCACATCATTTTGAACTAATTCTGAGCATATCTGGGAGTTTCCTCCTAGGTTTCTAACATAGCTAAAGAAGGCCTTATGATTGTCTTTTGAGTCCTTGGTGATTTTTCTCTCAAAATTTGCCTTGGATGATTTTATGAGAGCTCTTAGTTTTTTACTTATAATGATCAAAGGTGTCTTACCTTGCAAGGATTTTGCTCTATCTTGTAGAAGCTTCCTCCTTTTGTTGTAGAGCTTGTTTATGGCTGGGGTCCACCAGACTGGACGCTTGCCTTTGGTACAAAGAGTCTTAGTTTTGTTTGGGATTGCCTGATCCATGCAGTCCTGTAGGTGCTGGTAGAAGGCATTTGTAAGTGATTCAGCGGTTTGAGTAATATTTACCACTGGCTCAGGGGCCTTAAAGGAGACCACGTTAGTTTTTAGAAGTGTGAAGTCGGCTTTTGAGAAGTTTTTCACTGTGGTCTTTTTTATTTCAGGTGGGGGCGGGATGAGGACCTCCAGCGAGATTAGTTTATGATCTGATCTCACCAGTGAGGGGTATACTTCCGGTGTTGAACATTGTGATCCCATGTTCATGATGATGAGATCAAGTATGTTTTCTCCTCTTGTGGGGATGGTGACTAGTTGTTCCATGGCATTTGAGTTTGTGAACTCCAGGAACCTTTGGGCTAGAGTGTTTGGGCTTGAGTAGTGTTCCCAGTCTATATTAGGGTAGTTGAAATCACCTAGTATGATGGTGTTTGGAGATACATTTATCTCCTCCAATGTTTTCAGGAAGGCCATGTGAGGTTCCTGAGTTTGAGAGGGTGGCCTGTAACATGCTACAAATTGCAGAGCAGTCTTGCCTATGGTTAATTGCACCTGGATGGTCTCTGATGCATCGTGCGTTGCCACCAACCTTGAGGTGTGGGTGTCCTTTATGAATATGGACACCCCCCCCTCCTTTCTTGGTGTTGTCCGGATTTTGGGGACGGAAGGCATGATATGAGGTGAAACCTGATAGTGCTGGGGTGCTCTCAGGAGCCTTGAACCAGGTTTCTGTCACAGCACAGACATCGATGTTCTCCATACTGAGAAGGGCCTCGAGTGCATGCATCTTGAGATTGAGACTTCTGGCATTGAGCAGCATTACCCTTAGTTTTTTTCCTTTTTTGTGTTCTAGGGTGGTAGGTTTAGAATTTGAGCCTTGCCTAAAAAAGGCACTATGGGGTGGCAAGAGCCTTTGCCAATATCCGGAAGCCTAGGGGTGACAGGTGCAAGCCGTCCCTTGCGAAGCAGCGTGGTTTGTCCAGCATGTCATCCCAGGCAGACAGACATTGGATCCCCTTTGAATGACACCAGAATTTAAGCCAATTATTAAAGCTGATCATCTTATCACTGTATTGTGGCATCATTCTAGGTGAAGGTAGGATACTGCTCAAGGTCAGGGTCATACCTGCCTGGGCTACATAATCAGAGAGCTCCTCAATGTTTCTTTTCATGTAGTCCAAGGAGGTACGTCTCAGGTCATTGACACCAGCGTGGACAATGACTGAGTCGTACTTGTACCTGCTGTTGAGAGACCTGAGTGCTTGCGTTATGTGGCAGATTCTAGCGCCCGACAGGCAGCTTACTGTGACCTTCTCCTTACTCAGTCTGGTGAGCGGGATGTCAGTGTGTCTGACTATGGAGTCACCTATGACAAGTATGTTTGGTGTTGTATTTGGCCTTAAGGGCAGTGACTGCTTTGCACACTGATTTTGTTGTTTATGTGTTGTTTGTGTGGTGTATTGAGTTTGCAGTTGCTTGGGTGTCTGCTTTGGAGGCCTCTGCTGTTTAGGTAAATTTTTACTCAGAGCCTCCGAGTATGTCTTAGTGTGTTTATGTGTTTGATTCAGTGGTGTGGTCGAGTTATGTGAGACTGGTATTGTGGTGTGTGTAGTTGCCTTCTCCTCCTGCCTGGTCTTGCCAGTCCTGAGTTGAGAGAGCTCAGCCTCCAGTCTGGCTAAATAGCTACATCTCTCACAAGTGTTAGTGTTACGTGGGAGGAGGAGAGGTTTGTCCGTGTACATGAGGCAATTGTAACATTGTCTCAGAATTCCCAGATTCACCAACTGGGCAGGAGAGGACGCCAGCATCTGACCCTTCGACATGCTAGAAAGAATTATGAGTTGGTATGAGACAGAAAAGTAGTGGGCTTAGCAGGGAAGTGGGCACTCCTGGGGGGGTTTGCTAGTGAGAGATTTGTATAATATAGGAGTGCTTGACTTGCAAAGAGATTGCTTATAAGACAATGGATATGCTTATAAGACAAGTGCTGAGCTTTTTGAGAAGAAAAAGCTATTTGGAACAAGTGCTGCACTTTTTAGTGAAGGTGTAAACTGTTTAGGTTCCTAACAGAGCAGTTCTAAGGGAAAAACTTGAAGAACAGACTTTCTGGAGCCAGAAAGAGTTTAACCTTGTTTAACCGGCACTGCCCGATGCTGCTCTAGTGGCAACTCCGCGCTAAATCGCGCTAAAGCATGTTAAAGCGTGCTTGATAGCAGGGGCTGGAAAGAAGCAGGAATAGACCCAAAATGGACAATAAAACTACAGTTTCAAGTCAGTAACCACCTCTACGGGGGGCAGGGAAGCTGCTCAATGTTATTCACTGCCACTGATCACAGAGAGACCCTCCTTCAGCCCAAGCAAAAATGGCCTCACAGAAACTTTCAAACAGTTCAGGAACAGCAAGCCTGTAACTGAACTTTTTTAACTCTCAGAAAAGTGGGAAAAAAGCAAGATTTTTTTTTTTTTTTTACAGAGATAGCAGAGGTTCACAAGTAATATCAAGTTATAACAGTGCAGTAAATGACCCCACACAAGAGTGCTAGGTCAAGGACAGAAAATATGCAAGTTTTAAGAAAAAACGATTTAAAATTAAGTGCAAACAGGAAATTCAGCAAACAGCTTTTGGTTGTGCTCTAAATACAGCTACTAATACAGAAATCAAGTTTAACAAGCCAGAAAATGCTCAAGCTAGGCAGCTATGCAGAAAAACTTAGCAAATAAACAGAGAAAAAATACTTAAAATCTCAAAAGTGGCTCCCTTCTTCTCTCAGCGTTTTTTCCTCTTGGAGGGTGCTTCACCAACAGCCAACAAGCCTGAAAAGATGCCCAAACCACGAGGCAACTAGGTTTTAAGAAAGGAAGATGAAGGAGTTTTGGAAATTACCCCTAGTGGCCAATAAAACTACAGTTTTAAGTCAGTAACCACCTCTACGGGAGGGGCAGGGAAGCTGCTCAATGTTATTCACTGCCACTGATCACAGAGAGACCCTCCTTCAGCCCAAGCAAATATGGCCTCACAGAAACTTTCAGACAGTTCAGGAACAGCAAGCCTGTAACTGAACTTTTTTAACTCTCAGAAAAGTGGGAAAAAAGCAAGATTTTTTTTTTTTTTTTACAGAGATAGCAGAGGTTCACAAGTAATATCAAATTATAACAGTGCAGTAAATGACCCAACACAAGAGTGCTAGGTCAAGGACAGAAAATATGCAAGTTTTAAGAAAAAAACGATTTAAAATTAAGTGCAAACAGGAAATTCAGCAAACAGCTTTTGGTTGTGCTCTAAATACAGCTACTAATACAGAAATCAAGTTTAACAAGCCAGAAAATGCTCAGGCTAGGCAGCTATGCAGAAAAACTTAGCAAATAAACAGAGAAAAAAAACTTAAAATCTCAAAAGTGGCTCCCTTCTTCTCTCAGCGTTTTTTCCTCTTGAAGGGTGCTTCACCAACAGCCAACAAGCCTATGCCAGTACTGACACCACATAAAGTTTGAAATATGCAATCAGGCATGAATGCAAGGCCCACACAAAACAGTAGATGCAAGCAATGTGTATATATACCATACTATGCTGTATAGGCCAAAGCCTTCAATTAGTACAACAGTAGGAACAAGATTTGCCTTTAGGATACGTAACAATCAACAATTACAGATGTAGTTCAGCAGACTCCAATTACACCCTGTAGTCAAGCCCTAGGGTGAAAGGTAGTACTTGTGTTAACGTTACAGTATTCTGTACATATCATTGTTTAACCTAACACCTCACTGTCACATTGAATGACCCTCGTCTTAACAGTTATATCACTGGAAAGGTGCCATAGCCTAAGTTAATGGCATAGAACCCCCCCCCCACCATAAAAGGCTGTACAAGGGCAAGGAACACTGTGTACCACACATTTACCTCAGGAATATACAAGCGCACAGATGTGTTCACCAGCTGTTGCCCCCATATATATGGA
>NC_056738.1:569306129-569311129 GCF_019279795.1 Protopterus annectens | reverse complement strand
GTGGGGTAGTTGAAATCACCCATTATTAGAGTGTTTGGTTGAACCCTAATATTTTCCAGTACATCAAGAAAAAAGGAATGGGAATCCTGGAGCATGGTGGGGGATCTGTAGCAAGCTACAATTTGGATTGCAGTTTTGCTCAGAGTTAGTTGCACTTGGATACCCTTGGATGCATTATGCTGAGCAAGTAGCCTGGAGGTGTGGATATCCTTAATGAATATGGACAAACCTCCACCTTTGGTTTTCCGGCCCAGGTTACATGTCCATAAAGTATGGTTTGAGTTATAGCCTGGTAGTGCAGGGGTGCTCTCTGGAGCCTTGAACCAGGTCTCAGTCACTGCACAGATATTGTTGTTCTCTATTTTAAGGAGTGCCTTGAGTGAGTGCATTTTGAGATTTAGACTTCTAGCATTGAGTCGCATCACCCTCAGTTTTTGCTTGCCTGTTCCTGTTACAGTGGTGAATTTGTCATTTGAACCTTGCCTAAAAAAGGCACTATAGGGGCGGCAAGAACCTTAGCCAGTATCCGGAATCCCAGGGGTGACAGGTGTAGGCCATCTCTGGCAAAGCATCGTGGTCTGTCAACCATGTCATCTCAGGCAGACAGATACTGGATCCCTTTAGAATGACACCAGAAGCTTAGCCAATTGTTGAAGTCAATAATTTTGTCCTTGTACTGTGGTATCATTTTGGGTGATGGCAGAATGTTACTCAGGGCTAGGGTCATACTTGCCTGGGCTACAAGATCGGAGAACTCTTCCATGTCTCTTTTCATGTAGTCCAGGGAGGTACATCTAAGGTCGTTCACACCAACATGGACAATGACAGAGTCATATTTGTACTTGTTATGGAGTGACCTTAGTGCGTGGGTTATGTGGTGGATCCTGGCATCTGACAGTAACCTTTCCTTGTTTAGCATGGTGAGTGGGACATCAGTGTGCCTGACTATAGAGTCACCTATGACTAGTGTGTTGGGTACATTGTTTTGCCTTATTGGCTGTGGTTGAGAGGCACACTGAGTCTGCGGGCTATGTGTCATTTAGGTTATGTTGGGAGTGGAGGTTGCTTGCATTTCAGCTTTGGAGGTCTCTGTTGCTTGAGCAGATTATTACTGAGAGCCTCTGTGAATGTTTTTGTGTTTCTATGTGTGGATTTTGTTGGTGTAGATTTAGTGAGACTATGTGATGAGTGTGATGTGGTGCAAGTGATTACCTTCTCCTCTTGACTGTCAAGTTCAGTCTTGGCTGGAGAGGGTTTTACCTCCAGCTTGGCTTGATAAGTGCATCTCTCACAGGTCACATGTCACTGTGGACCTCCCTATGCCCAATACCTGTGACCTACCTCAGTGACAGACACATGTCTGTGTGTGCTCCAGGGGGGGGGCATCCCCTGAGGTGGTTCCACATAAAGGTAGTGATGGAACAGTAGAAAATGAGGTTCCATGGTGGGCCATGGATGTGATGTGGACTGGTAACATGTGCACATTAGGTTGGAGTGGTGTTCCTGCTGGCAAATGACCCCTACACATACTGGTGTGTAACTGTCATGGAACATATGTGGGCTGTAATGGTCCACACAATCCCAGAACATGTCCAACAGCATGCATAGATATCCCCAATACTACAGAATGGCAGATGTGTAGCAATCGCATAGCAGGCCTACCACATGCATATGTGGAAACATAGTGGCAGTGACAATGGCATGCAATTGAAATACCCTGTAACAACCCTGCAACTTTAGTGTCCTCACAGGGAGCATGTCTATAACCAAATAGCAGAAGGTGTTGTACAGTACAATATATGGCCCAATGGTATACATACCGGACACACACCAGTAGCGTAGTGTGAGCATTATGTTGGAGCTGATATGGTGGTGAGAGACTGATATGTGTATTGTATTATGGCAAGCTTGACATATGAGTTACTCAGACATATTTCCATCATTATGCCTTTCAGGGAGTATGGCACATCCGAGAAACCCTGCATACAGTGCCGCTGAGGAGGAGGTCATCATCACCATCATGATCCACAACTATATTCTGCTCTTCTCACAGACAAGCATGGACCAGCAGGAGAAAACAGCCATGTGGACTGATGTGTTCCGCAGGGTGAATGAGGTGGGGTTGCACAGCCAAACCTATGAGCAGGTCCGCCACCATTGTAGTAATATGTTCTGGCAAGTACGACATTGTGCCACTGCCATGCTGGGTGACCACCTTGCAATGGGGGGGCCATGACATCCATCCCCCTCTCACCACAGTAGAGGAGCTGCTCATCATCCTGGTAGCACCTGCCCGCCTGCAAGAGCTCCAGACCTATATTGTCATGGTGGTGGTGCTACTCACACACCACACACTGAGCATGCAGGTAAGGTTCCTGGGCATATGAGTAGACTACTGTATTGTATGCATCTGTACAGGTAGACCATGCATGTGTGAGATGTGGGGTATGTTGCTGTGTAGTATCAATAAGCAGTAATGCATAAACTGTCATACTGTGGCCTTCAGCTGTTGTATTGTAATATTGCAGCCACCCTGTAGCAATGCCACAGCTGTGGCCACTGACATCAACTCTATCCCATGTTATTGTAGGCACCTCTGGGACACCAGCAAGGCAGGGGATGAATGTCGATGAGTATGGTTTAAGGTTATGCTTGGCAATTCACTGTGCATGTCATAGCTAAGGTGTAGGCCATGTACACATCTAATACACCTACCCATAATGCATGCTGTACATGTGCACTGACACAACACACACCTCACTCATGGGATTACCAGCCTAAAACACATGCAATACACAGTCCATCTCAGACAACTGTGGCTAAACTCCAGTGTACATTGCCCAGGCACAGCTGACATCTGCTCAACATACACAGCTATGTCATACACAGATCAGTTGAACATGCTACATATAACAACATCCCACTCCCTCTGCTAACACACGCTCCAGTGTCCTAAACCTAATCAACACATTACACAGAACATACTGGAGGGATAGGGCCCTGTCCTGGTGAATCACCACACCCTGGAACAGACTACTCATACATGTCAGGCAATGCTACTCATTGGCCCTCTTGACAAGAACACTTGCCAATTGGATGTGGAATGGGGAATACACCCTGGGTAGCATGTGTGTGCTACAGCCTGACATGGGCACAGGGGAATAACATTAGTGGGTGCTGCATGGCAGGGAACCCCTGTGACTAGGCAACAGTACTCACCTATGAACCTCTGTGTACCACAGGCAACATCAGCCAGGGCCAAATCATGGTCAATAGTGGTCTCAACACTCACCATAGGTACAGTACAATGTCTGTGTGGTTGGTCTAACGGTAATCTACCAGTAATACATGCACCACTGAAAATGACTTAAGTGAAAACACATCAAGCAGTCACAAACACATATCCACACGTGATCCAGGAACACACAGAGGCTGTAAGCAGCAACGGGAACACAACTGACACACAGAGACACATCCTACAATGGTGTGCACACCCATGAGGTATGGTGCACAGTACATGCCAGGGTGTGAATGGATGCACAGCAATGCTGTGGACATAGGTGCAGTGGGTACCAGGGGGAGGGTCATCACCTACAGACAGAAGCCATGCATCACAGCCATGTATAATGCTGGTAACGGGGACTGACTACAGTTGCTCTGCATGCTGTTCAGCCCCACATGTCCTGCATGCTGACATGTGTGTATTCACAAGTATGTGTGTGATACTGTACTGCACCATCGCCTGCTATTGTGTGTGTTATGGGATTGCAGAAGCTGTCTGTAGGTGCTGTCTGGTGTAGTGTATGGGTTGCCATGTATGTTAACTGCATGTGTGTATGTTTGTGTGTGTGGCCATGTCTGCACATGTGTGTGTGTGTGTGTGTGTGTGTGTGTGTGTGTGTGTGTGTGTGTGTGTGTGTGTGTGTGTGTTTGTGTATTTACTGTTTAGCGATGTACAGGTCTTACATTCTGTTCCCTGTTTTCCCCTCACAGGTGGCGAGGTGGGGCTGGTCCCCCCCCACAGGGAATCTAATGTCACTGATACAGACAGTGACCATGAAGATAGGTGTGTTGAGGCACAGGAAGGGTTGTCAGGGGTTGCAGCTGGGCCACAATTGACAACCCACATGTATCCACACCATCCACGCACACAGTCACACTGCCTCTACACACATCATCACCATTGGCCCTAGCTGAGGGACAGCCTACAGTTGGCATGGGCCAGGACAGTGTGATATCTATGGCATATGTGTCAGGACACAGCAGCCATAGCCAGATGTCTGACAGTGTAATACACAGGCAGATGTGCAGGGGTGCTCATAGGGGTACTGCTGGACATCATGCACCTGTCAGATGTGCAACCCCTATTTCAACCACATGCATGTTCCAGACTGTCATGGAGGCAAAGACACGAATGGAACAGTACACCAGGCAGGGTCTAAGGGTGCAGAGGGCTCATCACACCTCTGTAACTGACAGCATCATTGACCTAGCAGATGCCATCCATATTTGCACCAAGGTCATGGATAGATGGTGGGGTGAGACATTGGAACTCATCCAAAATGTCACGTCCATGAATCAGGACAGGGTGGGATGGTTGTGATGGCCATGTGGATGTAAGCCAGCAACACCAGCAGCTGGAGGTCACTGTAGACATCTAAACAGTCACAGCCACTCCCATAGTGGCAGTACCAGCCCCAGTACTGTGGGAGGGGGTGTCCACAACCCATTAGAGCAGACCACGTGCACGTGGCCCTGGCCAGTCCTAGGAGGGACCTGGATCCAGTGGATGTCTGTCAAACTCAGGGGACAGTACTTTGTCTGGCTCTGTACCTGATACTGCCTGTAGCACCACTGCCAGGCACTGGTCCCATGTCCGTGGCTGGAGATGGTGAACTGCAAACCCAGCCAGGTACAGTCTGCAGCTGTCCCACAATTCCATCTATAGGGCAGCCACATGGAGGAACTGTGTGCATGCAGACACACACATAAACAATGAA
>NC_056738.1:569131129-569301129 GCF_019279795.1 Protopterus annectens | reverse complement strand
GCATTACACAGCTCTACCCACAGTCTGTCTGTAGTTTATGAACCTCCTACAAATGTGTCCGCTCTGAGTGTGCATGTTCTCCTGTGAGAGATATTGCTACCTGCTGCCTTTATCACTGATGCCCACCCACAGGATGGATGTCCATCACACAGGAAATGTGAAGGGACCACGACCACATGCTGTAGGGATTTATAGTGGGTGCTTGCCATGACAGTGGTAATTCAATGTAGTACACATGTGTCATTATATATATATATATATATATATATATATATATATATATATATATATATATATATATATATATATATATATATATATATATATATATATATATATATATATATATATATATATATATGGCTATCTGGATTGGTATATGTACATATATTTCAACCATATGTCCTGGACATGGAGTGTAGCTGTACCCCAGCCCCTACAGGCACAATGTCATAGTGCAAGGGGATTTCAGGTATGTATAGCAAGTATATTACTAGCCGGTTGCTACTGTCATTGAGATTGTCTTCACAGACATGGTGTGTGTGGATGCTGACGTCTGCTTATAACACGTGTGCCATTGGCTACTGACAGACATCCTATGGACATCATTGTAAAGTTCCACTGCTAGCATGTAATGCCCCTGTGGAGTGCAGCAGAGATATTGGCCACTTTATATGGAACTTTGGACACACCCTGTGCAGTCCAGAGGTATGCACATAGTCCCTTAGTGCACCACATGTGTACCGGGCCTGACAATATGGATGTAGACAGCCATGTAGATGAGTATAACACATAACGACTGGTATACATTTGGCACCATAGGTGTTGGAGTCACACACTCCTGTCTGGCCTGACACATAAAGACTGCTGGTACAGGGGTGCCATGACCCATACTACCCACTAGATATTGACATACATCTGTACAGCATTCCACTGGTCTATCTGACATACCTGCCATTTAAGGGAGGCCTGGCAGCAGTACATCTGGCAAGTATCTGCACATGACATCCCACTGGTTAAGTACTCTACACTGCTAGGCATGCAACAATGCACTGTGCAGGCTACAGGCAGACTGGCTCAACACTGGCCTACATCTTGTATGGGGCAATGCACATGTACTTGCATATATAGCAGGTTCAACAGCCATGTCACAGCACAGGGTAAAATACACCTGTGTGACAGTGCATTACCACAGCCAATGTGAACACAGCCACAGCCACATATGGTAGGCTAGCATAATATTACAGTATATGGACTATCTGTTCTACACCATCCTCATATGTGCCAGTCACTGAATGTCCCTGCATATACTGGGCTGCTACACAGTTTGGTCTGATGGATGTCTATGGTTTTGGACATGTGTATGTTTGGCCCTACCAATGTGTATGGCAAAATGGTACCATACAGTGGGGCAGCATGTAACATCTAATAGACAGGGGGGTAGGACAATGACATCTACCACAGTCTGTACACAGGCTAAAGTACATATTATCAATACACACACTGCCGACATTCACCATCACTACACAGACCTCAGTACTGTACAAACATCCACAGAATGTCCAGCTTATGTCATGAAATATAGCCCCTACTGTACATGACATGTGTAGCCCTCTGTTATATCACTGGCTTGTTATCAGATATGATGACACTATTTATGGTGCACAGCACATATGCACTACTTCATACATGCCATATGTAGAAACATTGACAGCGGTGTGGCTGACAGCACATACACAGGGCCAGTATAGACATGTTGCTGTGATAACCTTGTATATTTTCCATTGTAATGGTGTTTGTTGCAACATATGTCCTATGAGGGATATGAAGTTAGTAACTGTCATGGCCTTCACCATCTACAGACTGCAATCCTCACACTACCATCTGCATTCCACAGAAGGATGCACTGTGGATAACACTTGAAACCATAGGCACAACACTGTCCAGTCTCCAGATGCACCTGCAGATGGGGATTCCTCATGTACACGGAACTGACATGGCAGTATTACTACATGTATGACAGGCACATCTAGACAAACACTATTAAACCATCATTACTCCAAATGCAGTATAGCAGCACTTACGGTCTGTAGTAAGGTCAGGCACATCCTACTGCTGTTTGTTGGCCTGTTTCCACAGTGTATGTTGTTGGTGGTGAATCCACAATCCATCTGGGATGCCGTTTGCCAAAGAACAGATCTAGTTCCTGCTCACAGTGACTGAAAAGGCCCAACACCACCATGAGGTTCCCAGGTATTGGAATGTGTTTCCATGCAATTGGCTATGGGATTGTTACCACAGCTGTTCCACATACAATCAGCTAGGGGAGGGCTGCAATTTGTGCAGAGACCATCAGCTGATCATGAGCATCACATAAAATACACATGCTGCTGCCTAAGCAAGGCAGGTGTGGGTCCCCACATCTACCATAGAGGGAGTGGGAGAGGCAGACAGAGGCAAATACATGTCAGGGAGGGGTGGGAGTGTAAACCTGAAGCATGTTTGTGACACACACCTACCAGCACAGGGTATCAATGCCCAACAACTATGTAGTGCTATCACAGTCCGATGCAGTTATTGGATGCACCACATGGGTTACCTGATGTGGAGCATTCAGAATGTATATGTGAGGGTGAGTGACATCTGCAACAGGCTACAGTAGATATACGGTAGCTGTTGTACATGTGCCTGTCTGCATGTAGAGGTTCCAGCATCAACACAAACACACTCACACAGGAACGCACACACATTGACACACTTGGCAGGGCCAAGAGTGCAACTCATCACTAGTGGGATTAAAACAACACATCAATGTGCAGGTATCACATGTACCACATGGGTCATATGGAGGCTGTATGGGCAAAGGGTACGAGGAGATGTCACACATCAGACAGCATGCTTCAGTATGCCCTGGGTGGTTGTAGTGAGTGTGAATGTGGACATATACACCATACAGCACACACACACACATGAACACACAGGGTACCAGTTCTGACATGCATAGGTGCATGTCTACACGAGTGTGTGGTGGTCAACTGTGCCAGCAGGCTGTACTAGGGTAGACGATGGGTATGCCTTGGCATCTAGCCACATGACAATGGCTGGCATTGTGGCTCAGGCCTGTAGTTACTGCAATTGTCCACACAGGTGGGTATTGCATCCCCCATCCAGTCACCTGGGTGACTAATGTGTGTGGCCAGTGCTGTACACCACATGCCATGTATGTCTTCCTTAGTCAAAGACATGGATGGTGTCTGGGATGTGCACACCTCCCACATGCATGTACAGTGACATGTGGAACTGTACCTGGGGTGTCTGTCCCATGTTGTGAACACAGATTATCATCGGATGTGCCAGTCTTGTCCACCTCTGACAGGAACTGGTACTGGGCAGCAGGTTTACCCTTCACCTACATTGATGGCATTCCAACAGCATTCCCTGATGTCCTTGTCATCTGTTCATACAGGACATGTTGTCAGGCATGGTATGTCTGTTGTGAGTCACATGTGAAGGCACTGCAGGTGGTGCAGGTCTCCACTGGTGAACATGGTTGAGGTGCACTGTCTGCATGTGCATGCAAATTGGACAGATAGGCAGGGTAACATGCCCTCTGTAGCCCACTGCTATCACTGTATAGCTACTATCAGTGGACAATATGCAGTGTACTACCCATGTATTGCATGCTGCCTAGGCATGTGTGTTCATATGACACATGGGTTGAGTGTGTGCTCTGGGTAATAGTGGGGTTGCTAACTTGGATTGCCTGGCCTTGATGTCACATGCATGGGTATGGCTTTGCACCCCAGCCTTCCAGCTAATTTACATCTGTTATCCCTGTATGGTAGACATTGTGATATATAGTAGGGCCACCACAAAATAAATTAGCAAAATCCCCTCCACAATGCCCACACACTCACCTCTACACAGAATACGGGCTACACACACACACACACACACACACACACACACACACACACACACACACACACACACACACACACACACACATGTCATGTTTGGGAGAAGAACCCCTACCTAACTATTGTATTACACTACAGCACTACATAGTTATAGTACGTACCGCAGACATTACTGGAGTGTTCTTTCCCTACAGGTGTATTTCACAGTGAATACCATCAGCAAGATTACCATAGTAGGACATTTCATCTGTACTGCATGTGACTAGCCTACAATGCATTGCTCCCCACACATCCAGTGAGACACGCACAAAACATCCAGAACTGACATGAGTGGGTATAGAGCCCCTGATTGAGGTCTACATCACACTACGGCATAGAGCTGTTATGAGATGCACCATATAGATTGCTAGAGATTTTGTTCCCCAAAAGTGTATTTCACATTGAATGCCATCAGCAGGTTTACCAAAGTAGGGCATTTCAACTGTACTGGAAGTGAGTAGCCTAAAATGCATCGCTGCCTACACAGACAGTGAGACACACACATAACATCCACAACTGACATGTGTGGGTATAGAATCCCTGATCAAGGTCTATATTACACCACAGCATAGAGATGTTATAGGCCACACCACAGGCATTTCTAAAGAGCTTAACTCCCCAAAGTGCTACTTCACAATGAATGACATCAGCAGGATTGACAATGTAGGGCATTTGAAATGTACTGCGAGTGAGTAGCCTATGATGCATTGCTCCATAGACAGACATTGCAACACACACCAAACATCCAACACTGCCATGGGTGGAGATGAAACCCTACCACAGTCCTACATCCCACTACAGAAGTACGCAGTTACAGGACACACTATAGATATTACTGGGCTATGACTTTCCCACAGGTGTATTTCTAGGTGTGTAACATCAGCAGTATGTGTATTGTACGGGGTGTGAGTGGCCTAAAAAGCATTGTTCTCTACTCAGTCAGATACACACACACAGATTCACACACCAACACACAATTGCCAGGTCTGGGGTTAGAACACATACCTCACTACAGCAGTGCGCAGTTACAAGGTGCGCTACAGAGATTACTGGGTTATGATTTCCCCAGAGGTGTATTTCTAGGTGAGTGACATCAGCAGCCTTGACAAAGTCAAGTATGTGTATTGTATGGGGTGTGAGTGGCCTAAAAACATTGCTGCCTACTCACTCAGACACACACACACAGATTTACACACCATCACACACACAGTTGCCAGGTCTGGGGTTAGAACACCTAACTCCCTACTTTATCACACTGCACAGTTACAAGGCGCACTATGGAGATTACTGGGCCATGACTTCCCCAGAGGTGTATTTCTAGGTGAGCGACATCAGCAACCTTGACAAAGTCAAGTATGTGTATTGTACGGGGTGTGAGTAGCCTGAAAAGTGTTGCTCTCTATGCAGTCAGACACACAACACACACACACACACACACACACACACACACACACACACACACACACACACACACACACACACACACACATTCACACAGTTGCCAAGTCTGGGGTTAGAATACCTAACTAGCTATTTTATCACACTACGGCAGTTTGCAGTTACAAGATGCGCTATGGAAATTACTGGGCTATGATTTCCCCAGAGGTGTATTTCTAGGTGTGTGACAGCTGCAGCCTTGCCAATGTTGTGTACATGAACTGCACTGAGTGTGAGTAGCCCAGAAAGCATTTCTCTCTAAACAGCCACAGACCGAGACACCTACACATACACACACTCACACAGTTGACATGCCTGGGGTTAGGACTACTACCTAACTAGTTTAGCAGTACACAGTTATGGGATGCACCATGGGGTTTACTGAGATACAGCTCCACCAAAGGAGTATTTCACATTGGATGACCTCAGCAGGCTTGTCATGATACTGATATGGGGAGGGCGGTGTGTGCATGGGCCGTAACACATTCATGTTGGGGCTGGCATGCCACATGCGGGCACACACAGGGTCATGTGCCACAGGTATGTGTATACAGCTACTAGGTGACATCTTCCTTGTACAGTCATGTTGCACAACTAGCACGTGCAACATGCCGTCGTGCTGACAGATACTGGTTGCCAGTATCTGCAGTGAGTGACACCTGCACCTCATGTGTTTGGGGCCCTTTAGCTGTGTGCTGGGTGGGACAGGTCCAGATGTCTCCTTGTCGCAGTCACCCTTTTCAGCACATCTATGTCCATCTACCTTTGGCTTATTATAGTGTGTTGTCCTTACATATATGTCTGTATTCCTATCCACTGTGTATGTAAGGCAGGAGTGGTGCATACTGACATGTGTCTGCACTGAGAACTGCAACTGCCAGATATGTCTGGTCCACTGTTGTTTGCTGACATGGCCTTCTTGTGTTTAAGTGTGTGAGCATGCCCAGTATGGGCTTTCAGTATGTTGTTGACTGACATTGCCTTCATTCCTCTAAGTGTGTGAGCATGCCCAGTATGGCCATCTATAGTGCATGTGTGGATCAAGTCCAGGTGGTTTATACTGTGGTGCTGACCTTTGTGCTGTACAACGACAGGTAGCATGCTGTGTCTGCAGGGTATACATCAGTCATTTGGCATTGACTGCTGCTACATTTCTGCTTAGTGGGGGGGGCACCAAACTGTTTCTACATTTCTACACAGGGGTGGGGGGCACATCTGACTGTTACCATACGTGTACATGGGATGGTGAGACACACCTTACACTTTTACACAGTTGCTAGGACTGTATTGGTATGTCAGCTAAACCATTTCAGTCTGTAGCCTTAACTATCATGCTGGTTAGAAGCATACCAGTGTACTACAGATAGTAGCTTTCACTCCCTACATATTAGTTTCTGAGTTCCTAGCCTTCACAACTGACATCCAACTGGCAGGCCTGCTGTAGTCTGTCTGTGTAGGGCTGGGGTAGGCGTTAGCCATGGGGCTCATTCACAGCATTTGTTGGTGTTTGTCTACACCTATCCTGCTGGCTGTGACTGTTGTTGCGTATGTGCCCCCCCCCAACTGGCATTTGTGTGAGTCACTTACCTTGTGGGTTTCCCAGTATTGAGGGTGGTGATGCAGGGCTGCCTATGTCAGATGCACATAGTACACTCCCTATACATGGGTGAGCACAGTTAGTGTCATGTTTGGCATCCCTTTTACTGTATGTGCGAGTCAGAGAGAGGTGTCATTTCCTGTGCTATGTGTTGCCTCTTGGACAAGGCCAGGGCATACTGGGCACACCTCCTTCTGCATACTGGAGCAGGCTCAGGTTGCTGCTCCTCTGAGTCACTCTGCACCTGTGCAGACTTTGGCACTGGTGGGGGGCTGTGTGGCCCTGCCCCATGCTGTTCCTGCTACAACTGTTTCCACAGGTTCATATTGTGCAGCATGGCACATACAAGGACAATTTGGGTACATGTAGTTGGTGAGTACTGCAAGGCCCCAACGGATGTGACCTGGCACCTGAACCGTTACTTGAGCATCCCAAATACATGCTCTATTATGATTTGTGTTTGTGCGTGTGTGTCATTCTGGAGTTCTTGTTTGGGTGCGTGTGCATTTCTGATGGGTGTCATCAGCCATGGCTCCAGTGCATATCCAGCATCCCCAATTAGGTGACCATGTGGGATGTCCCCATTGGCAAATGTCTGGTACAGCTGTGTCAGATGCCAGATGTGGGAATCGTGGTAGCTTCCAGGGCAGCCAGCACACACATTCATTATTATGCCCTGGGTATCCCACACGACCTGGCAGTTGATGGAGGGGAAGCCCTTGCAGTTAATGTAGACCCTACCCCACTCACCTGGTGGTGCTTTAATGCATATGTGTGTGCAGTCTATTGCACCCACTACCTCAGGGTATTCTGCTATCTGGTGGAAGAGATGGATATTGATGGCCAACGCCTCACGGGTGATGGGGAAATATACATGCTCACCGACATGTGCTGACAATGCATCCAGGAACTGATGGAGTACCCTGTATGCTTATGCTTGTGAAATCCCCATCATATCCCCAGTTGGCCTTTGGAAGGTACCTGTAGCTAGTATTCTTAGACCTACACATACCTTGGTATCCACTGGGATGGGTTCCCCTCTGTTAGTTCTGTGTGTGAGGCATGGTCGGCACAGCTCAACAATTTGCTGTAGGAGGTCCCTGTCCACCCTATATCACTCCACTATCTCCAGCTCGTGTAGCCCTTGGTAGGTTACCTGGGTCTGTACACTCTTCTCCGTCTCCTCCCTGTGGGTTGCTCAGCAGCATTCACATCCTCACCACCCTCAGCCTCTTGCACATGCTGGTTTATGATAGCAAATGCAGCTCCTAACATTTTTTCTCTTGCTTTCATTTTGTAAAATTTCCCCATTTGTATAGACCAGTGGTGCAGGGTTTTTGGGAGAAACAAGGGGGAAAGGTGTTTGCTTAGTGTATAGTGGTGTGCTGGGCTGGGCTGGTCTGCTGCCTGTGTAATTGGCTGATTCTGATACATTTCACCTGTCAGCTAAGCTAGTTTTCCTTGATTACCTTCCTACTGCTGTTTTCCCCTTCCCATTGCTTCCCTGTTTAAGCCCATGTGTGCGCCGTGCAGAATGCTCATATGTGCACAGAGCTGCCTTTTCCTGGTTTAACTTCCTTTGTCTTCCTGTAGGACCTGGTGCACGGCACGCACATAGACTTGCACTTTGTAAAGTGTGCTAGGCAGGTTTAGACACACCCCTGGCTTAGCTGTGCTTACCTAGGAGCAATCTCTAGCCACAGGTCTCCTATCCGCTTACAGTATGCCTGACACACATCCCCATGATGTCACCTATATCCTAGTCTTGCACCGAGCTATTTATTCTCTTACATTCTTGGGACCTGCCTCACACCCTGGGAAAATCTGGGATTCACTAACCCTTCCCTCATTTGCATAGGATTGCCTACTAATGCATAGTTACATGTCCCACACTGAGCCTCCGCCCTTAGCAACCACTACTCACTGGCCAAGTTGTCTTTTGCTTGCCATTGACTTCCATGGCAGAATACTGATTTTAGTTAGAATGCTTATTTTAGGTTTATTTTATTGATTTCCCCCCGATCCCATTTGCGCATCGCTGCCATATACTTAACCAGGCGAGATCGGTGAAAAAAAAATAAAAGTTGTTTTTTTTATTTTTTAAACATTTTGCAATGCCAGTGGTCTTCTACTTGGCCATTGGCATGCTTCCTCAGTAATATGCAGCCTTTATTTGGAGCTGTCATAGCTCCGTTTTGTGGTTTGCAGAAATGTACTCGGTTACTAACTACTTACGAGGGTAATTTGCATACAGGAGCCCGGTCCGTGCAGGATTGCCCTAAGAGCTCACATGCACTTCCCGGGAGCTCGTTCCTGGATCGCACATTGGCCATATTGCCAGAAATAGCTCTTAAATTAATCCTGCACTCTATAAAGGACTTTGTAAATCCGAGGGATGGCCTTTTTTTAAATATGATGGGAAGAAGTCGGATTTTTAAAATGGAATCTGAACACATGGCATGGGTAACTTGTTTGCATTTTAAACTACAGCTTTATTTATACTGTTAGAAGTAATAGGAATATATGGAAGGTCAGTCCTAGCTATGCTATTGTAATAATTATTAAGTAATAGTACATATCTGAAGCAAAGCAGATAACATAGTGCAATATGAACTTAGCAAAGCATATATAATGAATAGAGACTTTAGTATCATTCTTGCTTACATAATGATGCTTAGCATAATATATAGCATTTGATATGCTGCTGATAGAAGCAATGCTTTGAAATGTTTCTAAATATGAAATGCTTGTAGATGCCTATGAATGCTTTGATTGCTGAGCTAGATTTTTAATGTGATATAAAAATTGTATTTTAAAAGTAGTACTATGTAATATAGATGAAGGGACTGATGTTTTAAAAGAGGGTGTGACTACAGCAACCTGACTGACTGGGAGTGGTCATTCAGGTTAATGAGGTATACATGAACAGCTTTAAAAACCTCTCTGTGTGTGCTTTTACATTTGTATAAGGTCTGAGGAAGCCACAGATGGTGGTGAAAGCGCTTACTGAATATTAAAGTTCTTGGTTTATTTTATGTGGTCTGGAGCTATACTTTGTACAACTGCTACCATATTTTTCTTTGCTGTTACAAATTATAGCTAGATTATAATCTAACCAATATTATACCATGATCCCCCCAAAACGTGCACGCTGATTGGCCAGCGTGCCCGTTGTAAATCGAGTTATACTAATGGAAAAAGGTCCGGTCGCCCGGACTTTTTTCCATTAGTATAACTGTTTGAACATACTGTCGCTATGTTAAATGGGTTTAACATAGCGAGACAGTTTAAAATAAGCAACGGAGATCTCCGTTGCTTATTTTAAAGCTGTCTCGCTATGTTAAACCCATTTAACATAGCGAGACAGTGTTTTAAAAAAAAGCAACGGAGAAAGCAAGATCTCCGTTGCTTTTTTTTAGTGTTTTGCTATGTTAAACTCATTTAACATAGCGAGGCAGTTTTAAAATAAGCAACAGAGATGTCCGTTGCTTATTTTAAAACTGTCTCGCTATGTTAAACTCATTTAACATAGCGAACACTAAAAAAGCAACAGATATCTTGCTTTCTCCGTGTTTGCCACAGCTCTGATGTACCGCGAGGCGCCAGTACATCAGAACTGCCGCGGATGCCAGACATCTGCGGAAGGGCAGTAAACAGGCATTATACTATGCCATTATTTAAGAAAAGTAATAGTTTCTTTTCTTAAATAATGTCATGATAATAGCAATAACCACTTCTGGTGTGGGTAATGCTAAATTTACCCACGGTTGGCTTTGTTTGGTCCCTCGGGCTTCGCCCACGGGACCAAACCATGCCAACCGTGGGTAGATTTAGCATTACCCACACCCAGGCATGGGTTATTGCTATAATATTCTCATTTTCAAAATTTGATAAGCATTTTTACTCTTATAATGTACAGACTACTTTGTGACTTTTCCCTATATATAACATACTCAAACAAACTCATCTGCAATTATTAGATAAGAATATATTTTCTTTCGTATAGCCTGTTTTTTCATATATCCTGTGATGTATCTTACATACACTGAATGAGAGAGTGTGTATATATGGATGTATCATAATGGGTATACTACATGAACAGAATGAGAGAACTGCAATTTTTTTTAACCATTCCTTC
The DNA here is from genome assembly GCF_019279795.1 of Protopterus annectens. Classification (NCBI taxonomy): domain Eukaryota; kingdom Metazoa; phylum Chordata; order Ceratodontiformes; family Protopteridae; genus Protopterus; species Protopterus annectens. Next base: position 569,289,998 of record NC_056738.1, on the reverse strand, counting down.
TGTATTTGCTTTTCCTATGTATCCATATGGATATACCTAATCTGGTTGCAGTGGTGCTGCTTGATAGTACAGGACATCTTGGGGAGAAGATGGATGCACCAGGAAGCGTCAGCACAGTTTTACGACTATAACTACATCTTCAAACTGTAAGTGGCTCTGAAAGTCTGCAACTTTTCCAAACAATATGAGGGCCTATTAAGGGACTGGTTAACTGCTATAGCTTGAATTATTTGTCTGTATTTATTGATGTCATAAGTCTGATGCTTTGTTTTGAATAGGGACTTCTGGTTATTGTTTGAAAGTAAAAGTGTAATTGACCAGTAGAGAAGAAAAATGGAATGCTAGAAGGCCAGTATTCTAGCATTTGGCCTCCTGTTCTTCTTTTATCTGTGTACATTACTTAATTATTATGCTGGAAAAGGCTAAACTTAAGCATTGAGGGGAGGTTCAAGCAAAGCGATGGAAAAGCATGAGGGAGACCCCAACATTCACGGCATCTATTTTCACTATTGAGGGAACCAAGATATAAGGTGGGAACACTACAGTTCTTTACATGGTATATGGGAAGGTTTTCACATCCAGGAAAGTAAAACATGTGAGAAATCCATGTATAATTTGGGTTGCATCAATAGCAACTTGCATTTTTCTAGCTGAAGTTTTCTTAATGTTATAACACTGAAAATGTTAATTTTGTTCCCACAAGAAAGGCCATCTTTGCAGCCTGACTGTGCCCTCCCCATCCTTTTTCTCAGCAGTCAACAAAAGCTATTCTTTTGAATCACATCTTTTTTATTGTGATCTAACTGTCTGTGTATTTGTTGAAGTTCTCCGTAACTTCTCTCTCTTCTACCTCTTATCATAATTTGTCATTTCCCCACTGGGGCCTCACTGATTCCCAATGAATCCCATTTTCTCACTAATTATTAATGTATGCTCTCTGATATCTGGTATGTATACCAACATTTATTGTTTACCTGCCTTTTTATTTTATTGATTTTTGTTCCTAGATATTCTTTTCTTTACCTGTTCCAGTTCACAAATGTTTGTATAGTTAAAGCGGCTCAAACTTAGCCCCTCCCCCCCAAAAGGAGAGATATCTATTCCAGAGGATTGTAGCCCCCCAAACATCTCCAACGCCCAGGTGAGAACTGCCCTCACTAAGGCAAAAAACACAGCATCCATGGGACCGGATGGTGTCCCCGGCTGTGTGCTTCACGAACTCAATGAGGAATTAAACCCACAGTTAGGACAGCTGTTTAATCTTAGCCTCACCTCAGGATACGTACCCAAGGAGTGGCGCACGGCGACTGTGGTCCCACTTTATAAGGGAGGTGCCTCCACAGACCCTGGAAATTACCGCCCCATTAGCTTGACAAGCCTTATCTGCAAAGCCATGGAGAGGATCATAATGGAACTCATAAATAAAGACATAGGGAACTTGCAGACTTTGGATCCAACCCAGTTTGGCTTTGTCAAAGGCAGATCCTGCCTCTTAAACTTGGTTGACTTTTTCGAGACTGTCACCAAGGCCATTGATGAGGGAAAGGCAGTCCATACAGCCTACCTCGACCTGGCAAAGGCCTTCGACACAATACCCCACTCAGGTATCATCGAAAAACTCATCAGCTTGAATGTAAACCCATACATCACAAGATGGGTTGCAAACTGGCTAAGTGACAGAACCCACAGGGTCAGAGTTGCTGGAGCCATGTCAGACTCAAAGCCTGTCACAAGTGGTGTCCCACAGGGCTCAGTCCTGGGTCCACTCTTGTTCGGCATCTACTTTTCTGAAGTACAAGCAAACACAGGAGGGTTATGGCTGACAAAGTTTGCAGATGACTGCAAACTGGGCGCCATAGTCGAAAACACATCTGACACAGATATCCTCCAGAAGGGCCTCACAGAAACGGATAACTGGTGCCAGAGCCATGGCATGAAGTTAAACGCCAAAAAATGCATAGTCATACCCTTCGGGAAAAACAAGGTTACCCTTAGCTACCATATAGATGGCAATCCACTGAGCACAGAAAAAGTCATCAGGGATCTGGGGACCCAGGTTGACAGTAGCCTTCGCTTTGACACTCATGTTGCTAAAGTAGTTAGGAAAACCTTCTATATCGCCCACCTGATCATGAAGGGATTCACATCTAGATCAAGGGAGGTCATCGTCCCCCTGTACTCATCACTCATTAGACCTATGATTGAGTACAATGCCCCATTCGGAATGTATCTGACCAGACACCTGCTGCAGCTTGAAAGGCCCCAAAAGTTCCTCACCAAAAGGATAAAGGGTCTCAAAAATATGTCTTATGCTGCCCGACTGAAAGAACTCCAGCTCTATTCAGTCTCATACCGCTTGCTCAGAGGTGACCTGTGCCTGACATATAAGGCCATGTCAAACCCAGATTTGATGAATATGCTTCACCTCAAAAAATCTAGATCCCTCAGAACCACAAGGGCGGGAGACTTAAACCTTGACACGGTTATTAATAGAACGTGCTGGAGGGACAGATTCATCACCCAGAGACTCCCTATGCTGTGGAACAAAATCCCGGTACATTTGAGGCAGAGCACCTCTCTGGCCTTGTTCAAGAGGAATCTTGACCAATGGATGGGAGATTGCAGATATACCCCAGGGATTATTTCAGTGTCACTGCTTGACAGAGGCACAGCAAAATGATAGGCATAGTTTTTATTCAAACTAAAGGGGTGGCGAAAGCCACATAACTATGGGCTAGGCTTATAAATGCCCTTGGGCAGATAGCCTAGTATGAACCTATGAACCTATGAACCACCTTTTAATACTTGTCATCAGTGATGTAAAAATTCATCCCATACCCATTTTTATGACAGTCTCCATTCTTCCTTCCCCATTTCCATGGCATTATTTATTCTAATCCACTGCGCCAATTTATATACAAGCATCTGCGCAGGTACATGAATCAGGCTCCATCATTCAAACTGTCAAGCAGCTCAGGTTGAACTGAGTGGAAGACAAATCTGGGTTGGAAACCCTTCAGAGCTTTCCTACTGGCAGAAAGACGGGGGTGAGCCCTGAATGGACAATGGTAGGAACAGCAAAAAGCAAATGACTGCACCCTGACATAAAAACAGACCAAAAAAATAAGAGAAATGGAGGGAAAGAGCAGCTACTGCAGCAGTGATCATTCAAACATCTATTGTTGTGGTAAGTTCAACATACACACTGTACTATGTTCTTCATAATGATTACTGCTGGAGTAGCCTTAGTTATATGAGTAGATTACCAAGGTTTTATATTATATTAGCGAAAATCCTTTTAAGTGAATGGAAAACACCGACATGTATTGCGTGAATCGCAATTATGCCGAACGTACTAAACAGCGAAATTCAAAAAGTCGAAGTGTCATGGTTGACCCATCTGTGGTACAGCTCCATAAGGTAAGTGTGTGATAGTTATGGACCTTAGGGTTAGGGTGCGGGTTAAGGTAAGTGCATAGATAGGAAATGTATGTAAGGTTTAGTGTCGGGTTAGAATTGGGTTTTGTTAAATGTATGTGTGTGGATTATTTGTTTTGTTTTGGTATATCACTGTAGGGTAAGTGTGCAATAGTTACAGACCTTAGGATTGGGGTGTGGGTTAAGGTAAGTGCCTAGATTTCAATGTATGTAAGGTTTAGTGTAGGGTTAGAAGTAGGGTTTTGGTGCTTTACTTTAGGGTTAGAAGTAAGGTTTTGGTTAGTGTATGTATGTGGTTTATTTATTTTGTTTGGGTAGGCAGTATTTAGTGGGAGGTGGAGTTGGCCGACTATGGGGATTCGACTTTTTGTATTTTGTGGTTTAGTACGTTCAGCATATTCGCTGTTCACGCAATATGTGTCAGTGTTTTCACATTCACTTAAAGGGATTTTCCCTATTATAATATAGACCCGATTACCAAAGCTAACTATATTTCTGAGGTGAAAGGAGAAGGGTCCAGGAGCTCCTGGAGAATTGTCTTAGCAATGCTTGAGCTAGACCTGCAGAAGGAATCAAGTATGTAAAGAGGACCAAGTAGCAACGTCTAGATTCTTTTAGAATCCAGCCCTTTTCAAAAAGCCATAGATGAAGGCAAGGCCCTGGTGGGCTTTGACCCTGCCCGGAATAGATTTGTTAATGTGAGCATAACAAAAGGTAATAGCCTTAGACAGCCATTTGGAAATTGTCTGTTTTGACAGAGGTTGACACTTCTTCTTACCTTCACATGAAATAAAAATTGATCCAAAGATCCTAAAGATTTAGTTCCATTGGGATATTACCTGAGCTGTTGGTGGACATCCAATTTGTGGATTATCCTTTCTACCTCATTTTTAAGTTTGGGAAAGAAAAGCAATCTGGATAATTTGGCTTAAAGTAAACCTGAAAACCACTCCAGGAATAAAAGAAAGATTAGGTCTCAAAAAAAACTTGTCCCTATAGAAAATGAGATAGGGTTGATTCACCATAATCTGGTTCAACTGAAGCAAGTGTTAGTGCCTCTAACACAAAATTAATATCCCAAGGAGTGGCCACCAGTTTTCTAGGAATCCTCTTATGCAAAACCCCTTTCAAGAACATTTTGACATGAGACTGCATTGAAAGAAGAGGATCCATGGGCAGACATGCTGAAATTGTTGATAAGTAAATCTTTCTAGAGAAATAAAACAGGCCATAGGATAGTAACTAACACAAATATTGTAAACCTGGAGAACAACTAGCCTTGAAAGGGTGCAAGTTATGTTGTGACACTAGCTAAAAAAAATTCCATTTACTAATGATTTTCTAGTAGCAGGCTTTCTTGACTCCATAAGTACCTGCTGCATGTCCTCAGAAAATAGGTGCTTAAAAGGAATTGAGGTCCTATCATGCAGGCAGTCAATTAACTATGATTGATGGGTGGTCTTCTGTGAGTAGTTCCAATATGTGAGGAAGCTTGTGGTAAATGTCCTTCACTATTTCAAAATGAAGGATAAACCAAAATTGTTTGGGCCAGAAGGGAGTCACTACAATGATCCTGGGGGATTCCTTCTGAATCTTCACAAGTACCCTGGATATTAGTGGAAAGGATGGAAAAGCCTACATTCCTATCTAAAGAGAAGAAAAGGCATCTGTCTTCTAGGCCTATTGGCATGGAGTTCTGGAGCAGAATGTTGCTAACTGATTGTTCAGAGAGGAGGCAATGAGGTCTACTGGAGGATTTCCCCACAGATGGAGCAAATCTTGGAGGACCCCTGATCTAGTTTCCATTTGTGAGGGTCTGCCTTGGTCCTGTTCAGCTTGTCTGTCATGAAACTTTGCTCTGATAGAACATAGATGTCTATAGAGTGAGACTGTGCTGTAAAGCTATATCCCAAGTTAACAACATAGTTAGTCTTCAAAGGGGAGTATGACCTAGTTTCCCCCTGTTTGTTGATGCACCGCATGACTGTGGTATTGTCTGTAATGATTTGAAAATGGCTCCAGGACCAAAGATGATTTAAAGAGTTGAGTGCCTTAATTAGGGCAAGCATCTCTTTGCTATTTATGTGCTTGCATCTGTCCTTGGTGTTTCACACCCCCTGCACTGTCATCGCTCTAGAGACTGCTCTTCAAACAAAGTCTGAAGCATGTGCAGTGGCTGAGTTCATTATAGCAGGAGGGAAAAAGTGAGAACTGGAGTTAATGGTATCTGTTGTTTCCACCAAAATATTTATTTTCTAACAAATGGTAAACCGGGCTCTGAAAACATAATGGGCATTGATGCTGGGACCAAAGAGATTTCAGATACCACTGTATCTTTTTCATCTGGAGTCTTGCAAATGGTATTTTGACAATCATTGATGCCTGAAACCCAATATCCTCAGGTATTCCTTCACAGTGACTGAAGTCTGAGTGGAAAACCTTAGAAACAGATCTAGATAAAGATCTATTTTCCCTGCGGAAGAAAAGATCTTTGAACTAAGGTGACTAGTTGACATCCCAGAAATTACAATCCTGTGTGAGGGACCAAGAAAGACTTTTGAATGTCCTCTTTGAATCCCAATTTATGCAAGAGATCTCAAAATAAAGAGAGAGATTCCTGGCAACTTGAAAAAGATTATGCAAAATTAGGTAAGTTGTCTAAAGATAGAAACTGTGGATACACTATAGCCTGCAATCAGCTATAATTGGAGTGAAACTCTTTGTGAACACACTTTGTGCAGTGGCTGGTCTAAAGGGTAAGGCAGAGAACTGATAATGTGATCAAGAGACAGAAAACCTTTAAAAACATCTGAAGTCTGAGTGAATAGTGATATGATGATAAGCATTTTTTAAGTCTAATGTTACCAGGAAACTTGAATGATGAAAAAGAGGTAACAGGTTGTGAAGTAACAACATTTTTAATATGGGCACTATCACAAACAGATTAAGAAAAGAAAGATAAAGAATTGGTCCCTAAACATATTCTTTCTTTGGCGCTGAGAACATCATTGAATTAAACCCTTTCCCCAGCTGGGAAGAAAGAATGAGTTCTGTCACCCCTTGGGGCAGCATGTGAGGAAAAACAGGAGGAAACAAACAAGTCTGATCTGCAGTATGAAGAAAGAGCTCTTGGAGAGGTGGAATTTTCTCCCATTGCCATCTGTAACCCTGATGAATGATTTTCAGAACCCATTTGTCTGAAACAATCTATTACCAAAGGGAAATATGGGGATTCAGAGTTTCTGGAAGAGAAATAGGGCCATGGTGGGAGGGGATCACAAGGTCTCTTTAATAGTAATTTAGCCTAGTTATACTATCCACAGTTTGGGGAGGTTTGAGACTTCTTTTTGTAAAACCCTTTCCATTTCTTCTTAAACATTTGTTTACCCAAATTCTGTTAAGAGTGTTTTTTGTTTTGTTTTGTTTTGTTTCAGAATTGGAAGAGGAGAAAGAAAATCCCTTGGATCATTTGGAAAAGTAGGGCTGAAAAATCTAAGAAATTCCCTGGATCATCTTGCCCCTTTCATCATATTTTTAATTACCTATGCAGAAGGGGGAGGGGCAAACACTAAATCTCTATCCAAGGGAGAATTTAAAATTGCATTTTTGCACCACCTGGGACATTCTGAGAATGCAGGCAAACAAACCTCCTTGCAACAGTACCAGTGGCCATAACTATGGAAGTACTAACAGAGTTACACATACACTACAAACAATGAGTAGAGACCTGTCCAATAGAAGAAAATGAGTTATATTAAGCAGACTTTTCTTTACAAGAAGATGCTTTAGATAAAACACTCCTCATACTCTTGCAATTTGTCTGAACAAACATTAAATATCAGCTTGATAATTTTGTAATTCAAAGTTGCAAAAGAACACACCTTTTTCCCAAATTTGTCAATAATTTTTCTCATCCTTATTAGAAAAAGGTTTGGGAATCAACTAAGTGACTAACAGCAGTGGAATTACCTATGGTGATAACTGCTGGGTCAGGTTTGGGAACAGTGTGTAAATATTTAAAAGACTGAGGAATGTTATACATTTTATCTACCTTTTTAGGGACAGCTGACTATCAGGAAAACTGTAGACAGTAAAACATACATCTTTTAAATCAGGCACGACAGGAGTATGGGTGCAGGTTCTAGAAAATCCTTCTGTAACAACTCATAGTATTTTATGAGTGACTGATAAATTCCATTGTTCTCCTACTGAAAACTCTGGGGCATTCTATCAATAGTATCAAAAAAACAGAAATACCCATAGGAGAATCAGAAACAGAGCTCTTCTCTAAGTCTGAATCAAAAATCTGAGAAGAAAAACCCCAAATCCATCCCTCCAGCTCCCTGTTCAAATTCAGAGTTGTAAATCTCTTCAGGAAAAGAGGAATCCCTTTTTCTTTTACAAGAAACTACTTTACAAGAAGGATCAATAGCCTGAATTAAACCCTGCGCCAGTCCCAGTAAACTATTCTTATCTAAAGAAATTTGAGGAAAAGCAGCTACATGCGGGTTTTCTGTTTCTTTTTGGCAGGTAAAATGTGGCCCGCCATGTTGCTAATAACAGCAGCTGCTTCCCTAGGGATGGGCATAGTATTCTGACACAACAGGCAAATCTTTGCTGTTCCTGCTCCCAAGACTGACAAGAGTGGGTCACCCTTGCCTACTGAAGGGACTTTAACAGCTGCAGAGGATGTGTCTTACCACCGGTCTATAGCAGTTGTTGGTGCTATACCTGATGGATCTATGGTAGTTAATATCAACTTCTTCTACCTAGAAGGGGCATAAGCACCATCCCAGGAGTGAATCTACAGTCACCCATCCATTGATCTAGACTGAGTTTGAAGAAGGTCAGGGAGGGGCTCTGTTCCAATTCACATGAAGCAAGGCCACAGTTAGACTATTTTAGAAAATGCTACAATAAACTTAACGTTGTGGTTGGGGGAGGGTAACGAAGGGGGTGATGGTCCCACTCCCCATTGGCAACATTATTAACAATACCATTATGCTCTTCTTTATCACTATCAACAGAAACTATTGGTTTACTTGTCAGTGCTGCACCATTACTTATGTTATCTTGAAATCCATCAAGTTGATCAACTTTATTGCCATTGCCAACTTTATTTATTTTTTAAACATTTAAAATGTTGGACATACCTCTTTTATTGCATTGATATTTATTGTATGTGTATCTATTTTTTGTGAATTTTAGACGTGCTATGTATTTAAGTTTTCTGTTTAAATTAATTGGCTTACCAATGACTGGAGGGTGATTTCAATGTTTTATGTTCCACACAATGTATTTTTGTTTAAGTTCCATTTGGATTAACGTAATTAATTAAGCTAATTGTTTGTTTTTTACTGGAATTGTTGGATCCAATTCTGCAAAGTATTTAATATTGATTGCACACACACACACACACACACACACACACACACACACACACACACACACACACACACACCCCGCACACACACGGACACACACACATGCACACATTATCATATCTCTCAACTGTCCCAGATTTTTTCCTCGTTTCTCCCATTCCCTCATAAAACTTTCTGAGGATTATAGTCCATTATTATTCAAGCATTAGAGTTTCATTGTTTTTATTGTTCTGAAAATGCATGTTGCCACAAAACCGTATGTTCTATTAACTTTTAAGTGATTTAAAGCAATTTTTAAAAATTGTTTCCCATTATGTTTACCTTTGTCTAAAAGTCTGTAACAAAGTAGTTGAGAAGTAGGTCATTGTAATGTCTACAGCAGTTGCTTTGATTGCTCTGTTTGATTTTGATTTTGTTTTGCTTTTTCCCCTCCCTCACTAATTGTAGCTTTTTAACAATTTTAGTTAAAGTGGGGTTGACGTGTTCTTGCAACTGGTGTTCTTTTTTCAATCTTGTTAACCATGGAGTTTTAAGGTTAATGAGTATTAAGGAAGACGGCTGTCATTTATTTTTATTTTTTATTTCTTCTGTGCTTTACAGCACTTTGCTATGTGGTTATGAAACAGAAGACTTGTTTACAATGTTTTGCAAGAACATTAGTAGCTTGTTGGATAATGTTCATTTTGCAATATGGTTTCATTTAAGATTAATTTCATTTACTAAACAATAAAGAACTCAATATTCTCTGTTTAGCTTTTTAAATGATTGTCTAAGTGCCACTCTGTGTTCTTAGATTAGTACTAGGCTACCTGCCCTTGTGGGCCATTTTAGGCCTACCTGATTAGGCCATGTAAGAATCAAACCCTGCACTTTGTGTCTGTAAGGTAAACCCCTTAACCATTGTGCCAGCCTGCCACCTCCTTTCTTGCTCCTTCTCCTGTCTTTCTCAAATAATTTTTTTACATGGATAGACATTTCTGGCAAGTTTGGAATAAGCCTGATTGAAAATTGACCAGTGCAAGAAATCATAGCATTGTGCATTTTTGTGATGGTGATCCCATATAGACATATGCACTTACTTTCCCTTGATCTAGTTTCATACCATTATGTATCAAGACATGTCCCATGCATTTGACACTACTCACACATATATGGCAGTGTACATTACTCAGTTTGATACAATGTTGTTTCAGTCATTCCAGGTGATTTTCCAGTTACTCATCATCTTCTTGCTTAGTTTTATTCCAAAACGGTATGTCATTAAATAAATTTACAGGACATTTCAGATTTATAACCATCTGTATAGCAGGCAGCTCTCTGGAAAACTTCAGGTTTTGTAGAATTAACCAATGACAATCTTAGAAATTTACTTCTTCCAAGTATGTATTAAATGCACACAACTTTGAACTGTCTGAATAAAGTTTGATTTACACATGCTCTTGTTAGCATCAGGCACTGATTTAGTTCTTACTATCATAAATACGACTTACTCAGCTGTCTTGAGTGGACAATGTTCCCGCAAATTGTTTTCTTCAGATCTGGCCTTCTTACTTTTCCACTTCTAGTTTCGTTTGACAACAGTAGCTCTACTGCTGGTGTATTGCATAGACTCTGCTCATTTTTACTTCTTTGCCTTATTGTTACCAGGACCCTCCTTCATGCACATACCACTGGTAAAAACATTTGCATTTAATTTAATGTTTTAATGTCCAAGAATGCAATCAAGACTAGTTAATATATTGTCATAACTTTTGAAAGTATATTTTTTATCTCCTGGCAGCTTGCTTTTATTTGCATTAGCCTTCAGTTTTTCTCTTTGGATTGAGAAGCGATGTATCTTTTATACTTAGCTGTATGAATAGTTTGCACTTCATGAGTGATGAGTCATCTGCTCTGCAAATAGGCAGAGTAATATCTGTATAATTATCCAGATATTTGCTTTAATGAATATCTGAATTCTTGGTTTTATTATTATTGTATATCTGGCATATGTTTATGATTACTGACTGCATATTATTCATTGGCACAGTGAGACTGCATCAGAAGACTCAATATATGAGTAATCTTGTCTATCTCACAAACAAATTCATACCAATACATTCAGGTGGTGCAGTGACATGATTTGAAAAAAAAAATAGTTCTATAAAAAAAAAAAAAAAAAAAAAAAAGCAAATTAGTTATTTTTCCCTCTTTGGTGTTAGCTAGCAGCATCAGTAAGTCAGTAATGCAGCTTTGGGAGCTTTCCTGAGCCTTGTAATTCCAAATTGTGGAATGCATTTTTTGTAAAGAAATTGCACCGGGCTCAAGTTTAAATGGAACATTTTTGTCATTAATATGCAGTTTCTTAGTCTTTTCCAGTATCAAGATTAAATGAAAAATGCTCGTCCTTTTTGTTCTTAATACACAATTTCTCAATCGAGCAAATGCCTCATGGCTTTTCCCGTAGCCATTGTATTTACTGCACATACACATATTTTCAAATAATTCATACTGTTCGAGCAAAACAGAAATAAGACACCCGAACCTTTGTTTGCATCAACTACTTGTCAATCATTTATTTGATTAATTTCCATTTTTCTGTTTGCTTTATAAACTTCAAGACATGATTGAATAAATCCCATTATTTTTAGTCTGCTCATTGCAGGACAAGCTTTTTCCCTCATGCCTTTAACCACATCTTGAGCGACATGACATTGTTCAATTAATTCCCTCTTATTTTCAACGTGTCCCATTTTCTTATTATGGTTCTTATAGCTATGCAGTTTCAGTGGAGCTTCACATTATTATTATTATTATTACTGTTATTAAACACCAACAGCCTCATGACCCTTTAACTTCATTTAAGTCCCATTATCTGATAATTTTTGGCTGGTTAGTAATGCTACTTTTGTTAAATACTTTTATTGCAATATCCTCAGCTATCTAGAGAAACCTGGCTCCTTTTTCTTCTTTGTTTTTATATGGTAAGTCAGATCCTATACAAAAAGACCATACCTTTGCAACTTTGTTTTACTGTTCTGTCAGATTCCCATCAGGGAATAAAGACATTGGTGGATTAAGTGGCAAAATTGTTACCATGAATAAGACTTTACTGTTTTAGAGGTAACTATATGAAATCTCAGGATCTGCTTCAGCAACTCTCCAAACACAGACTGAATAGTAAAAAAAAAAGGACTTGCATATGCCAAGTCTGAGATGGAAATTTCTCAAAATATTCCCTTTTCTGTAATGTATGATGATATTCGAGTTGGTATATATAAATTTGTGGGTATGGGGGCATGCCTCCAGCACTGATGATTCAGGGGGAAATAAACAATGATCAACGCTCCTTCTTCTGCATTTTTATTTTTTTCTTATTGTATTTGCACTCAGTGTTAAGACTGCCAATATTTCAACAGGAAGCCTTTTTAGGCTGTGATAAAGCAGCTTTACCATTTCTTACTCAAAAATCTTATTTTTGCTGCTTTATTCAATGTGTGTAATGATACATTTAGCAGCTTCTGGACTGTCTAAACAGCAATTTCTTCTTTTTTTCATAAATTCATCTTCACGCTTGTTTTCAGATTTCACCCAGTGTTCTACAGGCTACGAGGTTCTTATTTTCTATCATTTCTTTATTTACTAAAAATGTTACAATGTCCAGATCTGGCTTCCTCACTTTTCTTTCTGTGAAAACACTTAGCCTGCAGATGTGATTTGAGCATAGTCTGGTTCCAATTCAAATGTTTTCTGTTGACCCACTTTACTATGTGTTATGTTTGGGTTCTTTTCCATACTACCACTAGCCTAAATATATACTGCATCAAAGGCATTCAATAATCTAAATGTATGTATCTGATCTTGTTACTAACATTGCCTTGAAGATGGAAATCACACGTCATACAGCATATACTATCATTATTAGTTTCTTGAAGATGTATTACCTATGTACATACATATATTATACTAGATAGGAGTATTGTGTGTGTGTGTGTGTGTGTGTGTGTGTGTGTGTGTGTGTGTGTGTGTGTGTGTGTGTGTGTGTGTGCGTGCGTGTGTGTAAGGAGAAGTGGCAGTTAGTGAAGAGTGTATGGTCTATAATTTGTCTGCGGCTGTTCACTAATGAATTGTGGTACGTGTAATTTGGCAAAACTGTAGGAGGAATAAACAGGTAAGGAGTGTTTGAGTATGTTCCTCCAGAAATGGACAAAATAATATAGTTAACGGGTGTGATGGATGCATGTGATTCAAAGTGAAGGGGGGTATTAGTAAAATGTGGGATCCCTATTCAAATCTCAAGACTCAGAATGCCATGTCCCAGTATACCCAAAAACTAAATAAATAAATAAATCAAGACCAAAATTATGGGAGAAGAGCAAATATTGAACATTGCTCTTCTGCATTATACTTTTTTTCTGGCAAGGGGAAGCTCTCCATACCCTAGGATTGTATATGTACCAACTCTGAAATTGTCATATTTCAACGGGAAAAATGAATATTCCAAAAAATGACAAATACAGACGTACTATATTTAAATTCGATTTTCATCTATTTGGTCTCCACATCATGGGACTCAGTAATACGGATCTTGAAATTCTAACTAGTTACCAAAAAGAGAGAGTAAAGTAAAGGTTTGAGTGAAAGGAAATGTGATATCAGAATGTTCTGCTATAAATGAAAGTCATAAGATAACAAACTAGCAAGGGTCTGATCTTTGAACTGCAGTTAGGACCTGGCATTTAAGGCCTGATCAGTGTAATGACATAGTTAAGTGTTAGAGAAGAAGAGAGGAAGGCAGTTTTTGAGGTGAGCTATTATTTCCATAAAATAGCTGAGGGGTCAGCCTTGACTAAGAAGGAAGATAAGCAGATTTTCTAGTGTTACTACCAGTAAAGATTCAGAAAACAGACTGATATAGATTCATAGGTTCATAGTTGTATACTGATCACCAGGGCCTTTATAAGCCTAGCCAACTAAACCAATTCAATCCTGCAGGTATATATACCTTAGAGGTTCTTTTAAGGGGTATGTGTAAGCTAAGGCAAGACGTACAGGCTGCTTCTGTCCATTAGAGACATAATTGCAAGACCCAGGGTGTATTTTTGATTTCCATTCCACTTGTCTAGGTTTCTCTTGGATAGCATTAGGGAAACGCTCTTCTTCATATGGATGGAAAGCCTTCTCCACAGTAGGGGAATTCAATGAGACAGATATCTCTCCCTCTAATGTGTTCTATTTATATCATGAGCAAAGGTTAAATCCCCAGATTAGGTAATTCTGTTGCTATTGATTTTACAGATATGCAAAAGGTCCGTCACAGTGGTATGCAAGGATGCCTTGCATGTCTGGCATATATAAACTCTGTTTCCTAGAGACTGTTAAAAGTTTAGAGATATGGCTTAAAGGTGATCTGCAAAGGACATGCTATTGATGCCTTGTATTCTTTTTTTGAGGAACCTCTGTGGGTGCTTCAGTTTTTGCATGTGCCTGGTCAGGTACATAACGAAGGGGGCATTGTACTCGATGGGCCTCTAATGAGGGTCAACTGCAGTTAATAATAACTTCCTTGAACCTAGAAGCCACACCTTTACTTATAATTTGAGCAACATAAAATGATTTACTATCTTAAACATATGTTGTCAAAACCCAGGTCAATGTATACATGTATACCCAAATCTCAGAATACTGATTCTACTCTTAGGGTGGTGTTACTGGTGAGGTAAATTCCTAGTGTGGCTGACTTCCCAAAGGGTATTGTTATGCATTTCTTGCCAATGAGTTTTAAGTCATATCTTTGGCACTAGTTACTTGTTTGTGTTAGTCCTTCATTTAGGATGTTAGTGTCTTGGGTGGTGTGGGTTCTATGACTGTTCCTATTTTGCAATCATTTGCAAGCCTGGTCATCAAGAGGCCCTAGTCATTGATCTTGACTTCCAAGAAGTGCATGCTAAAATGGAGCTGTCCCAGCACAGGGCCCTGATGGACTCCAATAGTGACTGTCCTCTTTGTGGAGGTAACGTCTCCTATCCTAACTTCCTGGATCTTATCGGAGAGTCAGCTGACTATTTAGCACATGACATGGGGTATTGTATTAAATGCCTTAGCCAGGTCAAGGTAGACAGAATGTACCACTTTGCCCTCATCCATTGCCTTGGTGATCTCAAATAAGTCCATCAGGTTCAGTAGGCATGATCTGCTCTTAATGAAACCAACCTATGTTGGAAAGGCTTTTCTATGTCCTTATTAATCATTTCCATGACAATTCTTTACATGGCTTTGCATATGATACTTGTCAGATTTATGGGTCTGTAGTTCCTGGTGTCTGTTGATGGCCTGTCCTTATGCAGACAGATGACCACTGCAGTTCTCCATTCATGTGGCAAAGCCTGACAGGAGGCTATGGCTAAACAGTAACTCCAGTTTTAGATAGGTCATGTTTCAGGTTATTGAATATTATTAGAGCCCATCAATGTAGTGTTTTGGCCTTAGTGAACATATCTAGAACCTGTTCCTTAGTGATACTTGGGAAGGTTTTGTTTTATGACTTTTCCTGGGGGGAGGAGGGAGGGTAAAACTGGACCTAAATTTGTCGGCCAGCAGATTTACTGTATCGTCCACCTCCATGTAGGTGGTTCTCTTTACAATCAGTTCTGCACACTGCTGCATGCTGCCTTTGAGGTTTTGGACATAGCTAAAGAAAGCCTTGTGGTTGTCCTTTGCCTAGGAGGTTATCTTTACCTAATATTTGGCTTTAGTAGACTTAATATGCCTTTTTAGTTGTTTATTTAGACTAATGATATGTTTTTTGCATGCCGAGCATAACACTTTCCAATTTTGGTTACAACTTTTTTTCTTTTTTTCAACAACCTGTTTATGTTTGGAATCTGTCAGGGTGTATTGTTTGTTGAATTAGTTCTTGGCTTTTTTTCTGGTAGGCACAACTGTCTTTATGCACTTATAGACATGATTGCACAGGTTTCTGTGAATAGTTGCACAGAGACAGTTGTATTTTTAGCATGTGGGAGGACTTGAAATTTTAACAGGTTATCATTTAGTAATAGGAAGTTTACCTTATAATAGTTCTTAAATATTACATGGTAAGTCAAGGTCACAGAAGTGATTTTTTATTATGAAGGAGACAGCTTTGTGGTCTGACTTTAACAGAAAGGACACTACTCTAGGGGGGTACAGAGTTCTCCCATGTCTGTGAGTACCAGAACAGGTGTGTTTGTACTCCTATTGGAAGTATTAAGTATCTGGTCCAAGGTGTTTGTGTTTAAAATTACCAGGAATCTCTGAACCTGTAAATTTGGGATTAGGTAAATATCCCAATTTATAGTAGGGGAGTTGAAGTTACCTTGAATATAGTATTGGGTTGAATGGCAAGGGTCTCCAGCAAGCCCAAGTATGATTTATGGGTTTCTTGAGCCATAGATGATGTTCTAGAGCTTGCAAGGATACAATATGGGACTTTACTTATGGAAGTCTAGACATGGAGAAGCTCAAGTGATTCATCCTGTCTGACTAACCTTGAGGAGAGCTTGTTGTTGCTAAAGATTGCTATACTTCCACTTTTCATCCCTGCCTGTACAGTAGCTGGTCTAAATGTACAAAAATTGCAGCCCTTTGCTGGATTGCTCTCTGCAGCTTTAAACCATGTTACAGTAACAGCACAGATGTCCAAATTTTCTGGAGTAATGAGACTGTGGAGGAAGTAGAGTTTCTTGTTTAGTTTCCTGGCATTGAGCAGTAACACCTTTAGATTCCCTTGAGCTGGTTTTGCTATGTCAGAAGGTTTGTCACTTTGCTATTACCTAAATAAGGCAGTATGGGGGAGGACACTGTTTTATCCAATATTCAAAGACGGGACAACTGCCAACCATTCTTCCATCCTTGAAAAAGCAATGTGGTCCGCTGACATTATCCTCCCATGCTGACAAATATTGTAATCACCCTGAGCCCACCCTTAGAATAAGACCAGAAATTAATCCAATTATTGAAGGCAATCATCTTTTCTTCATATTGTGGCATCATCCTTGGTGGAAGTAGAATGCAGCCTGAGACACATAGTGTGAAAGCTCCATAATGTCTGTCTGTCTATCCTGATATAGTCCAGGGAGGTACTTCTCAGGTCATTTACACCCACGTGGAATATGACTGAGTCATGCCGACACTTGTTTTCTACTGATTTTAGTGCATGGGTGGTCTGGCAGATCCGAATCCCTAACATATAACTGACCATAATTTTCTCCTTATTCAACCTGGTGAGCCAAGCATCTGTGTGTTTCACAATGGAGTCTCCTATGCCTTCTGGGCTTTCTAGTTGAGACTCCAAAGGATGTGGCTTTATGTGCTGTGCTAGGTGTTTTTTTGTTGTACCGCTTTTGGGGTTGCTGAGAATTCACTTTGTAGTATGAATGTCTAGGAGGTCTTCAAGGTTTAGGAAAGTTGTTTTATGTGCTTCAGCATATGTTTAAGTGAACTAGAAAGGGGTGAACCAACAGCTTAACATGGGGACTATGACAGTAGAAGCTTCAACTAGTCTATATGAGTGAATTCATATGACAGTGCTCTTCAGCTTGCAAACAAGTTACCCTATGTGCAGCTTTGTACTGGGTAAAGTTACAGGGGAAGTTTTACTAGGAAAATCTAGTTTCTAAGTGCTTGCATCTATACAGGGGCACTGCTAAATGCCACTGTGCAATGAACAGCAAAATTTATAGATTCAAAATAAAAATAACTAAAATAACTAAAAAGCCCTCTGGCTAATGAAATGTTCTCACATTAAGCCTGCCTGTGTAAGACTGAGAAGATAGACTACAATGTGAATTTTTATTCAGATCATAACTCTCAACCTTTCTGTGCAAGAAATCTGGACAAAGCCAGAAAGAATGGAGGGACAAAGGCTAAAAAAATAGGGACAGAATTTAAATATTGCTTCAATAAACTTAGAAAGTTGCTAGAATAACAAGTTTAGCTTAATTATGTATTTTCTGAAGGGTATAAAGTCTGAAAACTCAAACATCTGTCATTATTTATTATTATTTAGTGACTTCATTCTTCAATAATTTGCCAGAAAACCACAAATTTTATGAGAAGCAGACCAAAATGTGAGGCAAAAATCTGGACATTCTGCAAAAGTCTGTACAGTTGAGCAGTATGAATTCAGATTCACAGTAACTAGAATGCTGTAACAGAGCCTTCGATCATTGAGCTGCGAGTTAAAATTGTAATTAATGAGAAACCATGTTATTAACATAGCAAGCTTGCATACTATAGTAAGAAAAGAAAGGAGAGCGGAAATAGCAATAGTGTGCAAGACGATAAACAGATTATGCAAACTGAACGCTAGGTGAAAAATATGTAGCTTGAAAAATACACAGTGAAAAGAACTTCATGACTAAATATGGTCTCCACTGAAAGGGTAAGAAGACTGGAAAGCCGCAAAAGGAAGTATGTAGGTAATAGAAATTAAGCTATTCAGATAAATCCTGGCATACAGAAAAGCTTAGAGTTATGCAAAACCTCTAGCACAAAACGTTTTCACATTGCTCTGTGCCTATCCAGTTCAGACACTGCTCTTACCCTGAAGTTTTCTCCTTTAGGTGGCCTCAACATAAATAGTGACCTTATGGATGAACGTACAAACTAATGAGGCAGTCTGCGGGATTAACTAATGCTAACTAGCCATGTGGTCATTCCTGGAAATGTCTGTGATTTTTGATTTGGTTAGCTGAGAAAATTGTTCATACAAATAAAATTTTATTCTAGGAGAGAAAAGTGCCAGCCATGAAAACACAATGGTTCCCAGCCACTCTTATGGGAATAATTGTGGTGCAAGTAATTTCAACAAAGATGTGAGGGTGGTGGTGGGATATTAGTCTATGTATATGTGTAATCGTGTGTGTGTGTGTGTGTGTGTGTGTGTGTGTGTGTGTGTGTGTGTGTGTGTGTGTGTGTGTGTGTGTGTGTGGAGGGGCACAAGTAGGGACAGGAATAAGGCTGGATGAATGTGTTTAGGTATGAGTGTGAGTATGCCTGGGAAGTCAGACTAGAGTGGTTTGGTTCAATAGGGAATTGGGAGTATAGGTGTGTGTGTGTGTGTGTGTGTGTGTGTGTGTGTGTGTGTGTGTGTGTGTGTGTGTGTGTGTGTGTGTGTGTGTGTTTATTTGTGTGTCTGCACAAGTAGTTTGTTGAGTGGATATGGGTGTGTGGGTGTGTGTGGGAATTATTAGGTGTGCATATTTGTGTGTGTTTGTTTGTGTTTGTGTGTACATGCATGGAAGCTTGACTGTTTGTGGGTATGGGTGGGTGGGTTGGTGTGTGTGTGTAAGTGTGTGTGTGTGTGTGTGTGTGTGTGTGTGTGTGTGTGTGTGTGTGTGTGTGTGTGTGTGTGTGTGTGTGCGCGTGTGTGCGTGTGTGCGTGTGTGTGCGTGTGTGTGTGTGTGTGTGTGTGTGTGTGTGTGTGTGTGTGTGTAATGCAATAATACATGAGCCATTAGGGAGAACACTAGGGTGGTCAGGTTGTGTTGTCCTACCTACTTTCTGAAATTAACACAAGTGGCAAACACTTTGTCACATCCCAGAAAAAGATGTAAAATGGCTGAAGCAAATATAAATTATAGAGCTAAACATAACATGAGAAATATACTTGTGAACATCTGTTACAGGAGGGCTGGGGACGTATTCAAAAATGATTAATTCAAACCACAACATTATAAACACTTTCTTTAAAAATTGCTGCTGAAAACATAAGCCATAAAAAAATTTTAAACTAAAATCTACCCCATACTTCCTAGCTTATTGAAACACATAAAAGTAATATTCCTTCCCGGAGCTAATGCTTCCTAACCTCCCACACCCACCTAATAATGTAACCAACTTCCATAGCCACCAAACACTGGAGGAAAGCAAATGTGATCATTCTGTAAAACCAAAATCTTCTAATCGCATTACCACACAAAAGGAAGGATTCAGTCAAGAGACACTTGAACCTAAGGTTTTGACTGCTGTGTATCCTAACAGTAACAGACATCTAGACTCCCTCCAGTGTGTGTGCATTTGCATGTCTTCAGCTAGCTGATGCATGCGTTTCAGTATAGTTCAAACAGCTCTAAACACTATGGAAATTTCTTTCCCCCTGGTGTGTCTTTATTCAGAGTAATTTTGTACCTGTTCTGTCTAGGTCAGAAACAACAATGACCAATTCTGATTCTAACACTTCTAACACTTATAATTCAAAAGACTGCTTGGATCCCCTCTGAGGTAAATAATTGAACTAGTTCAAGTCAGAAAAAGGCCATGAGTTACAGATATAGAAATAGTGTTTGACATGGGCTTTGAAAGATATATTACGGCTCTCAAAGGAACATATTCTGAAAGCTTTTTGACTGGCAGCTGAATTGTTTGCTCATAGTTCTATGCAAGGAAATGACAAAAAAAAAAAAAAAACCTACAACTCCAAATTCAGGTACAACAAATAAAGTCACAGATGTAAAATATACCAGAGATATATTCAAATGGAAACTGCATTAAAGGCAGGCCATGTCTATAATGGATTCAATATAAAGACATAGCATAAATTATGTCCAAACACAACCTTCATACAGACACTGCTGCATTTTGTAGCAATGCAGGACAGAACATAACCCATGGTGCATTTTTTTTCTGCACTATCATATGCAAGATACATTTGATGTAGAAAAAGAACTATACTTTTCTGTACAGTTATAATTTTAAAAATACCTGTATGCATACCTGCCCATTACAGCACAGATCACTGAAGTAGGTAAGAAGCCATTATTTGTGTAGTGAACTATGCAGGTAATGATAAATCAGTATGCATCTCCCAGTCTGCATGACTGTATCATAAAAGGATATGCAGCAATGACAAAATATAGTTACCGGAATGAAACAGTACTTGTCTTATGTTTAGCTACACATTTTATATAATAGCTATGTTTCTATTCATATCTTAGCGTGCTTGTGGGATTTGTTAGGATTTGTATTTTCTTTTCCGATTGTGTATCTGTTCTGGAGCTGTATCTGTTTGTTTATTTATTTTCTATTTATCAGGCCCTTTTTAGCCATGACCAAGAACATAATGAGATCACTTAATATAATAAATGGAGGCAGCTTATTGCTGCCTATAAATTAGCATGTTTTCAGGAAAAAAAACTGTACAGATACAGGAAGATACAGCAAACTCCATGTAGGAGCTAACAAAAGATCTGTACTGCACTACATACTCTACAACTATGAGACAAAGACCTTGCTACATACTACCTGCTACTGCTACCCTTTATGGATGACAGGGTGCACTAGAGGTTAATACTGCTCGCAGTATTTTAAATCACAACCAAAATCTGCATGAATTACATCATTTTACAATGTGTAATCACATAACTGAATGAAGACAATGCATATAAGATTAGAATATAACAAAACAACAAGTAAAAGGGTTACACAAAAACCATAGGCAAAAACTTCAAAAAATACCAGAGTCTTAGATGTGCTACACTTAGACATCCTTTGAAGGAGGCACATGGTAAATATTCAAATCTGATGTTCGACTATATTGGTCTGAATGCCTCAATAAAGACTTTAAAAAGAAAATGGCAGTGTGTATTCAGAAGCCATGTAGCTGGGACACTTGTATGTCCTTAAGTGGTTATTTGCATATTTCCCATTGCCTGCTTCGAAAGAGGTCTAAGGTTAATACATAGGGAGGCCTCTGATTTGCGAGGGTCTTTTTTGATGCCTATGCCTATGTAATATTAGAATATTCAGACTACATGACCTTGTACTGAGGGAATGCAGTCTTCTAGCCATAAGGGTAGCCCACACTTTCCTTAAGGAGGAACAAAGAAAAAAGGGGGGAAGCTAGCTGCACAAGAACCATTGCTCTTAATATTAGCATACAAATTACTAAAATAGACCTTTTTCACAACTTCTTATGTAAGATCCGTGTCAAAGATCACTTCAGATTCTTATTAAGAATAAGAAAATGAGATTCAAGCAGCTTGTTTAAACCACTGGTCATTTCAGGTAAAACAAAAGATGGGTATTTTTGCCTTTGTCAGAGCTCTGTCAGATCAAGTTATACATAGTACAAACAAGGAATATGTACTTTTCTATTTTCCACCTAAAAGCCATGTAAATTGAATGTGATCTGTATAACAGCTCTTGGATTAAAGCCTTCATAGGAATTTACATCACTGAGAAGGTTATCTGGATAAATTATTGTCAGAATTGGAAAGGCTGTGACTTAAAACCATGTATCAGCATACTTGTTGAAAACTGGTCTAGAACCACTTGTTCTATAATAATATAACAGCCATAAATGAAGATGTGTGCTGTGATGTCATTTATATAGACCTATTTTCAGTCTTGGATAGGATCATGCATAACATATTGATCAATAAATTAGAACCACTAGGTATTAGTAAAATGCTAATAAGATGGATGGATAGGTGCATGGCTCACAAACAGGACATAGCAAGTATCATACAATTGGACAGATGATATTCCAAGGTTAAGGTCAGGGTGTCCCAGAGGTCTCTCTCTCTTGGTATGTGGGTCCATACTTGTTTAGGCTGTAACTTTTTGCTTTATCTTTTTCATCTGAAATGTCATATAGTCTCCATGCAGATGATTTTAAAATTGGAAACTGATTACATCTGTTACAAATAAGGCATGACTGCAAAAGAACTTGACAAATCTGACCAGTCTGACACAGGAGAATAATATGCTGATAAATGCATTTGCAAATAGATATCAGATTTGGCAGACATAGACTGAAGGGTGCCTAGTTTATACATCACACAGTGACTGAAACTGTGTATAACTACTGGCTATGTAAAAAAGATTTATGAAGTCTAGTAAATCAGAAATTACTCAAAGCAAAGTAAAATATTATGGATATCTTTTGAGGCCACTAGCATGAAAAAGTGGAAGTGCTACAGCAGTAATATACCAAGGGCATCCATGGATGTGAAAGTTAAGTTATTATGAAATAGTAAAATACACAAACATCTACAGCATCTCATATCGACATTTAAGAGATCTTATTTAGGTATACAGGTCATTCAGAGAAAACTTCCTCTGGAAATGCATGGGGTTAATCAAAGAATGTCAAAGAATCATCAGACAGTCTGTTTAGGAGATTATATAGGAATGGGATATGCACTAACTGTTTCTCAGAGAAAGAGCAGCAGGGCCCTGGAACGGACTACCAAATTATATTAAAGCCAGCATCAGTTTATATATTTTTAAGAACAACCTAGACGTTTATTATAGGAATAACTGTTTTGGTATAGCGGCAGTCTAGAAGAGCATCATTGCCAGTGCCTGAAATATTGGTATATCTGTATCCTGACCACTTTGCTGGGTACACAATGAGGTCAACAGGCACAGACTTACACAACAGCACATATAACACCTTACCATCTCCCTACATAGTTATGGCCGAGTACTTAGCTTCTAAAATATCACCCCTTTCCATCTTCCATTGTACTGGCATTGCTCCAATGCACAGAATTTAAAACATAAACCCCGTTATGACTCATTTGCCTTCTCATTTTCTATCAAGATGGAGTTGTGACTAGATTCCACTAAAAAAGCAAACCTTCCACAAAGAAAGCAGTTCAGAAATTATTCACACTTTGTATGAAATTTAAATGTTGCCACAACAATACAGTTCAAACCTGCAGTGCAAAACCTTTGCAAGGCTCCATTACTCCATCAGTACTACTGGTTTTGCATATCACAGTTGCTATATACACGTGGAAGCTGTCATATATTACAGTATATGGCATGACAGCCCTTATCATCTCATTCCCACACACTGCTCTGGCTTTATAGGATACCTTCAAACCTTACCACTGTATTTTGTCTTTATTATTTTTATTATTTTGGCCACTTGGCATTAAATCTCAGAACAATATGTTACTACAACAGTGAATATTCTAATACCAGAATATTTTTAACATTGAAAACTCTCCTTCCCATAATGTATTAAAATCCTCTCAGGGTCTATATTAGAACATCGAGGTTTCAAAACTTCAAATGTTCTAATATTGAACCCCATGCAGCAAAAGCTTAAAATATTGAAGCAACAAAAACACAATTTTTTTCCTAAGGAAAGAATTTGGTTGTCTGTTTCTGTTGCTTCGGTATTTTCAGCATTGTGGTGGAAAGTTACGGGTCGGGTTCAGGTAAGTGTGCGATTGTGTGGATGTGAGGGTTAGGGTGGGTTAGGTGAATTAGGGTTAGGGAGCGGGTGAGGTGAGTGTGCTATAGTGACGGACCTTAGGGTTAGGCTTTGGGTTAAGGTAAGTGGATAGTTAGTGGTGTGTATATAGTTTAGTGTAGGGTTAGGTGTAAGATTTTAAGTGTATGTGTGTGGATTACTGTTTGTTTGGTGCGCTTGTGTTGTGTGTATGTGTTTTGGAACAGCTATTTTTTCCCCTAGGACAAAAATTGCTGTTCTGACAGTTCAAGATTGTAAGCTTTCACTTACATAGGGTTAAT
Organism: Protopterus annectens; assembly: GCF_019279795.1. Classification (NCBI taxonomy): domain Eukaryota; kingdom Metazoa; phylum Chordata; order Ceratodontiformes; family Protopteridae; genus Protopterus; species Protopterus annectens. The sequence goes on along the minus strand of NC_056738.1, from coordinate 569,265,666 downwards.
TAATCACCGTTCGCTTTTTTAGGTGGTCGGTGATCTAATATAGACCCTCCTCACACGGTTTATATTCACCTTACTGCACACTGATCCTAAAGCAATATTTATTCCATTAATGACAGGCATTACTATTTTCATGATACTATTAATACCATTCTGTATACTACTACCCCCAATACCGCCAGTCCCTCCATCCCCCAGTGATAGCATTTGTCTTATTAGGTTGTTATATTTCTCACAAGCCAGAATAATCTCTCTAGTGGAGCTGCCAAATGGCCTAACCTGGCATAAATTTACTCACTGGCCTTCTGTTCCTCTGTCATCACTTCTACCTGATAGACAATTTAGGAGAGAGGAATATTCACATCACATCAATCCATTGAGACTGGTAACCATTTCAAACATTGGAACCTACTTTAGGAAGCGCTGTAATTCTGAGACTGACTGACCAAAAAAAATGGACATACATATGCCAAGTCCAAGACGGCCATTTCTTGGAATATTCCCTTTTTCTAAGGAATAGCAAATTCAGAATTAGTACATGTAAGCTCCTGGGTGGGAACAGCATGGGGAACTTCGCCCTGCAGAAAAACAAAGTTTAAAGAAGATATTTGATATCTGATCTGCATTTACTGTATTTTTGGCAAGCCAGCACTTGTTGTTACAAGTCTGAGGCAGCGCAATAAGGAGCTCTGCAAGATTACTTTCCAATTCATCTTGTTTTTCTCTTTAGTCTACTGTACTCATTTGTGCCATTCCCACTTCTTGATCACTTTATTTCTCATCCTTGATGTATTATCCGTGTTTCAATCCTTTTAGCTTCCTGTTCTCTCATCTGTTATCTGCCCCTACTTTGCATATTTAGGCCTTCACTATTGCTCAGCTACTTCCCCCATCCTATCCTGCTTTTAAGTTCTAGCTTTCAATGTGCATATTCCACCTGCTGCTATTTGGAGCCCCAGCACTCCTGACCCCATTCTGCACCCTCATGTTCAATCTTAAAGAGGCACAGCCCCCACTCATCACCTATCCTCCTTCCATACCTTCTCTTTCATATCGCCCCTGTCTGATTCCACACTGACCTTAACACCTCAGAGTCCTACCTTATGTGTATCTGATCTGCTTGATCCACACTGTTCTATCAACATGCAGTATCTTCTTCCCAATCTTCCTTCCATGTTTTAATTGGCCTTCTGTACCATCTAAGCAGCAATCACCAGAGCACATATCACCAGACACATTTCCAACTGTCTAAGTGTGTTTCAGCACCCTGGCCATCTTTCAGATTGATTCCACTACTCCGTTATACATTTCCCTTCACTATTGTTCTCTCACGCTAACTATTATCCCATTCATCTTTGTAGTCCAGAATTCTTAATATATAAGCCCATTTCACCCCTTATTTATACTTCTCCAATCTTTTCTTATTTACTTATACAGTTCTATATCCTCTGTTGCTTTCTGTTTGCCTGTCTTATTAGTTTATTAGGTCACCTTTCATACCAGCCTACTGTGTATCAGTTAGTCTCAACTCCCCCCCATAAATTGTTCCCTAAATTGAGCAAATTCTCTTTACTTCCCAAATTGTCCTGTCTCTTTTATGGCCTAACTTCCTAAGACCTTACTCCCTCCCATATTTTCAGTATAACTGTTTAGTAAATCCCCCAAAACCTCTGAAGATCACTTTTCTCCATTCTTGATCCATCTATAAACCTTCCCATATATGTCTTTACTCATCTATCTTTTCTAACCTCAGCCTCTCTCAAAACATTTTTGCCCATTTCTTTCCCACTTACCCAAGCTAATTCTCTTTTCTCATATCCCTAATTCTTTGTTATATACTAATGAGTGCCAGACATCTTCAGAAACAGTTCGTCCGCATTTGTTATTCTTGCTCTCTCATTCCATTCCTTCCTTCCTTATTCCACCTCTTCCTCCTTGCCACTTAAACTTAGTTTATACTCTCTGAATTTCTCCCAACACCTTGTTCTGTGGTTCTTTTTGTAGATCTCTGCTCACGCACATCACACAAGGTATTATCATACTCCAAACAGACTACAAGAGGCTTATCATGGGATGACATGGTCGACAGGCCTTGATGGTTTGCCAGAGATGGCCTCCACCTGTCACCCCTGGGGTTACGGGTCTTGGTCAAGACTCTTGCCTCCCTCACTGTGCCTTTTTAGGCAATGTCCCAAAGACAAATCTTCCAACTTAAAAGATGTGTCAAAAAGCAAACTGAAGGTCATGCTGCTTAACGCTAGGAGCCTTAACCTGAAAATGCACTCACTGGAGGCTTTCCTCAAACTGGAAGATGCCGATGTCTGTGCAGTCACAGAAACTTGGTTCAGGGCTGCAGAGAGCACCACTGTCTTAACAGGCTATACCTCATTCCACACTTTCTGACCCCAAAATGAGGTCAGAAAGATTAAGGGTGGTGGAGTCTCTATCTTCATTAAGGACAGGCACATCTCCGGAGTGGTTTGCCAGCATAATGCACTGGGATTACTCCAGATGCAACTGACAGTTGGCAAGACACCCATCCAAGTTATGGCCAGCTACAGAACCACCTCCATGACTCAGAACACCCACTCCTCCTACCTGGACTGACTTGACTCCATCAAGGTACCCCCCCTAACACCCTGATCCTTGATAACTTCAACTACCCTGCCATAGACTGGGTGAGCTAATCCTGCACAAAGGGACTCACCCAATGATTCCTTGACTTCATCAATTCTAACACACTAGACCATCTCAGCTCATCCCCTGCAAGGGGCGATAACATTCTGGACTTGGTTCTCACCAGCATGGATGACTGCTGCACCATTCCCATAGTATGTTCTTCTCTGGTGAGATCAGATCATCTGTCTGGCTCATTCGAAGTTTCTACCCCACCCAACCTCTCCCCAGCCATAACCAGACTAAAAAACTTATCAAAAGCTGACTTCAACCTCTTAAGGGAGGGTATCTGTAGCTTCACACCACCGTCCCCCTCAGATGATGCAGACAACTATGCTGAACAGTACGCAAGTGCAGTATGCAAGCATCTGTACAACTGCATGGATTCAGCCATACCCAACAGAACTTAAACCTGCTCCTCAAGGAAACACAAACCTGTCTGGTGGACATCCTCTATCAGCAGGCTTTACAACAAATGGAAAAAACTGTTGTCCAAGGGTAAAAAGGAACAAATTCCAAAATGGAAGAACTCCCTCCTCAGCCTTAACAAGCAAATTAGATCACTAATGAAAACCTCCAAAGCCAATTATGAGTTGAAACTAGCCTCCAAAACAAAGAGAAACCACAAGTCCTTCTTCAGTTACATCAGGAACCTCCATGGCAAAGCCCATGTTTGTTCTGAATTAGTACTTAATGGTACCACTTACACTGATCCTGTTGACTTAGCCAACATGCTACCTGATAGGATCAGTGCAAACTTCACCTCCTATCTCCCACCAAAGGCCCATTTAACATCCTTGATACTTGTCCCACACCTCACAACTCTGTAGATCAACTGTTAAATGCCCTTTCCAAGGCAAAGAACACAGCTTCCATGGGACCTGATAGTATCCCAGGCTGTATTCTGCATCATCTCCAGCAAGAACTAGCTTCACCATTGAGCACCCTATTAAACCACAGCCTAATTTCAGGCTTCATTCCAGCAGAGTGGAGAACTGCCATTGGCATCCGCTTGCACAAAGGTGGTGACCCGGGAAATTACTGACATATTAGCTTGACAAGACTGATCTGTAAAGCCATGGAGCATATTATTATGGATCTCATAAACAAGGACATAGGCAATCTCCAAGCACTTGACCCCACCCAATTTGGATATGTCATGGGCAGATCTTGCCTATAGAACCTAGCTAACTTCTTTGAGACTGTCACCAAGGCCCTGGATGAGGGAAAGTCAGTGCATGCAGCTTACCTGGACTCATCCAAGGCCTTTGACACAATCTCCCACTCAGGCATCATCAAAATGCTAGCACAACTTGGCGTAAATTCCTAACTCATCAGGTGGATGGCCAACTGGCTCATCAATATGACCCACAGGGTCAAAATAGGCACCACCAACACCAACTGCAAACCTGTCACTAGTGGTATTCCCCAGGGATCTGTCCTGGGACCCCTACTGTTTGGCATCTACTTCTCAGAGGTCCAGGCAAAGTCAAAAGAACTGTGGTTAACCAGTTTTGCTGATGACTGTAAGTTGGGTGCTGTCATTGACACCCTAAATGATGTTAACACACTGCAAGAGGGTCTCACAGCTACAAATAACTGGTGCCAAAGTCATGGTCTTAAGTTAAATGCAAAAAATGTATTATCATACCATTTGACAAAAGCATGGCCCCTACTGATTACCACATCAACGGCAACCCCCTCAGCATACAACCTATGGTGAGAGACCTGGGTACTCAGGTTGATAACAATCTCATATTCGACCATCATGTGGTAGCAGTGGTCAGAAAAGTATTTTACTTGGTTCATCTCATAAGTAAAGGGATTGCATCCAGAAAAAATGAGATCATTACCTCTCTGTACTCCTCCCTCATTAGGCCTATAATTGAGTATAATGCCTTGTTTGGTATGTACCTCTCCAAAGACCTGCACCAACCAGAAAGGCCACATAAACACCTCACAAACAGAATCCATGGCCTACAACATCTCTCCTATGTGGACAGGCTGAAATCACTATCACTCTACTTGGTATCATACAGATTGCTCAGAGGTGATCTGTGTCTCGCCTACAAGGCAATATCAGGCCCTGTCCTACTAAAGATGCTCCATATCCGTAAGTCTAACTCCTTGCGCATTACCCGTGTGAAAGTCCTAAATCTAATATGCAACATCAACAAAACCTGCTGGAGAGAAAGATTTGTCTCCCAGAGGCTGTCCTGTCTTTAGGATAGACTTCCCACACATGTCAAACAGAGTATCTTGCTGACCCTCTTCAAGCACAACCCTGATGAGTGACTGGGAAACCACAAATTGATCCCAGGGGATCCACCTTTGTCCCTCATTGAAAGGAGTGACAGGTGCTGACTGAGGATTCTTTTTTGGGGACAAAATCTTAGCTGGCTTGTAAGGCCCCCAGGACCATTAGCCTAGTAACCTCCTATGATCCTATGATCCCATGATCATACTTAAGAGAGATCACATTAGATATCATATTTCAGACAGATCACATGAGAAATTATCATCCTTCAAACAGGCCACTTGAGGCATTCTCATACTTCAAACAGATCACTCGAGGAGTCATCTTTCTTCAGACAAGATCACATGAGGCATTATTATACTTCAAACAGACCATATGATGTATTATCATACCTCAAACAGATCACTCAAGGTGTTACCTTACTTCAGACAAGATCACATGAGGCAGTATTATACTTTCAAACATACCATATGATGTATTATCATACCTCAAACAGGTCACTCAAGGTGTTACCTTACTTCAGACAAGATCAGATGAGGCAGTATTATACTTCAAACAGATCATATGATATATTATCATTCTTCTGCTCTCCCTTTTAATGTACTTATTTTTCCTTCCATCAATCAGACATTCTTCTACCTTATCATTTTCTATCACCTCCCTAACTGTTAAAAATGCCATTGGTGTAGGATCCCTGTTTTTGCCCATGGCAACCTAAATGGCTGTATCTCTCTTTCCCTATCCACATAGACTGACTGATGATACCACATGCCAGACATAGCCCTCAACCTCTTAGATCAAGAAGTCTGGACAAAGCCATATATATAAGTGGGACAAAGGCCCAAAAATAGGGATAATTTTAAAGCATTGCTCTAATAAACTTAGAAAGTTGATAGAATAACAGGTTTTAATAGCATGAATTTTCTGAAGGGTATGAAGTCTGAAACTCAAATGTCTGTCATTATTTTCTAACGTCAGTCTTTAATGATTTTCCACTAATTTTTCAGAAAACCACAATTTTATGAAAAATGTACCAAAAATATGAGGCAAAAATCTGGACATTCTGTGAAAATCTGTACAATTCATGCCAGATTCCTTCTCAAACTCTTCAAACTCCTTTATAACGTCAGGTTGCAGTTCTCCCTTTGTCTTCAAATAGTATCATGGAATCAACTGCAAATACATGCACCCTGTTATAAGGTTGTGTTCCTTGCCTTTTAACTCAATAAGATCCATAGGTGTTGCACCAAGCACTCAATAATTAAAAATAATCTCAGCAACAGGGGACAGCATTATTTAGTTCTCTCTGGCCAACATGACTGTATCAGACAGCTCATCATTTACTAATATTTAATCCATACATAATGCACTTAGCCTTTTTCCCATACTCCTTCTCCCACTGCTTTCCTCAAGTATTTCAAATATGTATTCCAATTATTTACAATCAGATGTTTTCTGAATATCCAGTTAGAAACATTGCTCTCACGGTTCTCTTTTTTCCATACAGCTTGCACAATTCACAATACTCTCTAATGATTCACTGTTTTTACTAAACCATACCTTTTCTGTTAATATTATTGCTGGCAACACTTTCTCCATTGTTGCTGTTAGTACCCTGACAAATATTTTAGCACCCATATATTGCATAATGACACTGGTCTACCATTTGCAGGATCTTCCTTGTTCCTCCTTCCTCTTGTATAATAACACTACCATAATGCCTTTCATGAATTAAATTTGACAATCTAACGTCTTCCATAGTCTCATTGAACACCTGAACTAGTTCATAGGTTCATAGGCTGGTACTAGGCTATCAGCCCTAGGGCCTGTACAAGCCTAGCCATAACAATTCCCTGACTATTTCTTTACACAGTATTTACTTCCCTGGACCCCTGTCAAGCAGGGTGACTGATGTGATCCCTGGGGTGAATTTCCTATCTCTCATCCAATCATCAAGGTTCCTTTTAAAGAGGGCTAAAGAGGTGCCTCTGCTTCACATGTATGGGAAGTCTATTCCAGAGTCTGGAAAGTCTCTGGGTCAGGAACATATCCCTCCAGCATGTTTTGTTCATTGTGATGACAAGGTTTAGATCCCTGGAGCATGTGTCTCTGAGGTACTGGGATTTCTTTAAGTGTAGCATGTCCTCCAGCTCTGGGTTGTACATGGCCTTGTATTTTAAGCAGAGATTGCCTCTGAGTAGACGATATGCAACAGAGTATAGGTGGAGTTCTTTTAGATGGTCAGCATAGGGCATCTGCCTTAGGCCTGTGATTCTTTTAGTGAGGTATTTCTGCGGCCTTTCCAGTTGTTGAAGATGTCTTGAGAGGTACATACCAAATGGGGCATTGTATTCTATAATGGGTCTAATGAGGGTTGAGTACAGTGGGACAATGACCTCCTTTTTTCTGGATGAAAAGCTCTTAGTGATGAGGTGTGCCACATAGAAGGATTTCCTGACTGTTGTGGCGATGTGGTTATCGAAGGTGAGACCACTGTCCACCTGTGTCCCTAAGTCTCTCATCACACTTTCGGTGTTTAGTGTACAGCCACCTATGTGGTAATTCATGGATATATGTTTTTTCCCAAAGGAGATAACTATACATTTCTTGGCATTAAGCTTGAGCCCATGGCTCGGGCAACAAGCATCTGTTTCTGTAAGGCCCTTTTGTAAAATATCTACATCATTTGGGGATTCAATAATGGCTCCCAGTTTGCAGTCATCTGTGTACTTTGTTAGCCAGAGTCCCTTAGTGTTGGCCTGTACTTCAGAGAAGTAGATGCCAAACAAGAGCGGCCCCAGGACTGAACCCTGAGGTATTCAACTTGTCATTTTTCAGGAGCTGGATTTTGAGTCAGTTACTTTTACAGTCTGGGTTCTGTCAGTAAGCCAGTTGGCAACCCATCGAGTGACATATGGATTAATGCCCTGCTTAGTAATCTTATCTATGATTCCAGAGTGGGGGATGGTGTTGAAGGCCTTGGTGAGGTCCAAATAGGCTGTGTGGACCTTACCCTTGTACATGGCTCTGGAGACTGATTCGAAGAAGTCAATCAGGTTCAGGAGACAAGATATAAGCAAAGAGAAATTAGTGACATACTTGTATTATGTAATAAACACAGAATGGGAAAGGGTAAACCTTTTTTTCATAGACAGACAGAAAATATTACAGATAGAAAGGATTTTGAGACACACAATAAAAATAGATTGATTATTCCCTTTACTAATAGAAATACATTAATCAAAGAAGTCATTAATAATAATTGGAGAATTTTAACAACAGATGACAAAATAAGGGATTTGGTAGATGTTAGACCTAATATAACTTATAGGAATATGAAGTCATTAAAAGGCTACTATGTTATGAAAGAAATAGCGTGAATAGTAAGTTCTCCAAAAGGATAGGGACTCATGCGTGTAGATCTTGTAACCAGTGTACATACATTAATAATGAAGATAGGTTTATTCATCCAGTAACTGGACAAGAGTATATTTTTAAGTTTTATGCAGATTGCAGATCCAGAGACTTAGTTTATTTAGCCCAATGCCAAATTTGCAAGTTTTTCTATGTGGGAAAAATGAACAGGACATTACGAGAACGTATCAGGGAACACATATATGCCATTAACAAAGAAAATAGAAATAATGCCCTAGCACAACATGTCCTGGATAATGGCATGACACATAGTTTTAAATTTATGGTCTTGGAATTGACCAAGAAGAATAGTAGACTAGGTGATATTAAGAACCACACTGAAGAGATGGAATGTAGATGGATAATGAGGCTACAAGCACATAAAGCGTGTGGTTTGAATGATAAGGTCTCAATCAAACCTTTCTTAGCAGCGAGACCTTATAAACATTAAAGCTTGCTTATCGGCTAGAACTTATTTTTTAATGATATTTAATGATGTTAGTGTTTACATACATTCTACGTGTATATATATATTTCAATGTGTATATGCATTTTTCATGAGCAATATGTACATATATAATATGTATATATATATTTATATTTATATATATATATTCTTTATATTTATATTTATATTTATATATGTATATATTTTTTATAAATGAATTTTTATTAATTGTGTTACGTGATGGAATGAATTGTATTTGCTTTCATTTTTAAATTAGCTGGTATATCAGTTTTACCAGTTGAAAGCAGTGTATATTTAACTTTAAATTTTAATTGCATAATTATGATGATTAACTAACAGGATATGGGTTAATTCATTGCTATGTAAGGCATGTAATATGATATGCTGCTATTGAAGTCTGATGAAACGTTTGTGAACGTGAAAGCGCTTACTTTTGGATCCAGCATTTGTTTTGAATATTAAACTCTTGAAGTGAAAACTGGAGTTTTTTGTTAACATCAGCGTTGGTGAGCTCCTTTTGTGTTTTGTTGTTGGACGTACAGATTAATGCCCTGCTTAGTAATCTTATCTATGATTCCAGAGTGGGGGATGGTGTTGAAGGCCTTGGTGAGGTCCAAATAGGCTGTGTGGACCTTACCCTTGTACATGGCTCTGGAGACTGATTCGAAGAAGTCAATCAGGTTCAGGAGACAAGATTGGCCCTTCACAAACCCAAACTGGGTGGTGTCCAGTGTTTGAAGGTTGCCAATGTCTTTGTTTTATAAGTTCCATGATAACACTTTCCATGGCCTTGCAGATCAGGCTCGTCAGACTGATGGGGTGGTAGTTCCCAGGATCCAAGGTGAATCCCCCCTTGTGGAGTGGGATAACTGTAGATGTGCGACACTCAGTGGGCACAAAGCCTGAGTTGAGGCTATGATTAAACATAACACTTAGGTGAGGTGCCAGTTCATTTTGTAGTTCATGTAGTATACAGCCTGGGATGTCATCAGGTCCCATGGATGCTGTATTCTTAGCTTTGGAAAGTATGTTTTTTACCTGTGTGGCTGTTATTACCAGAATTTGGCAATCTTTCTGTATTGAGTTGGGCCCTTTAGGCGGTGAAAGGTGGGTGAAGTTTGCACTGAATTGATCTGCCAGGATACTGGCAATATCCTTGGGATCAGTATATTTAATGCCATTCTGTTGTAGCTCAGAACAGATCTGAGCATTGCCATTTAGATTCTTGACATAGCTATAGAATGCCTTGTGGTTGTCTTTGGAATCTTTGGCAATTTTATTTTTGTAACTAGCTTTGGAGGACTTTATGAGGGATCTCCGCTTCTTACCTTGGCTGGTAAGGAGTTTTTTGCATCCTGGGATTTTCCTGTTTTCTGCAACAGTTTCTTCCTTTTGTTGTAAAGTTTGTTTATGGCAAGGGACCACCAGATTGGCTTTCTTTTTTTGGAGGAGAGTGTCTTGGTTCTTTTGGGGATAGCACGATTCATGCACGAGTCAATGTGCTCGTACAGTGTCTTAGTGTACGATTCAGTAGTCGAACTTTCAGTTCTCGTCTGCATGGGTGTCATGAAGTTTGTCACTTCTGACTTGAGTAGCATGAAGTTGGCTTTGGAGAAGTTTTTTTATGGAGGTTTCCTTACTGGGGAGTGTGGGCGCGATGTGGATGTCAAGGGTGATTAGCTTATGGTCAGACCTGACCAACAAAGGGGTGACCATAGGTGTGCAGCATCGATTTCCCATGTTGGTAATGACCAGGTCTAAGATATTGGAGCCCCTGGTGGGACTAAGGATTAGTTGATCCAGGGCACTGGAATTTATGAATTCCAAGAACCATTGGGTAAAGGTGTTGGTACATGAGTAGTTTTCCCAGTTAATGGCAGGGTAGTTGAAATTACCCAGTATTAGGGTGTTTGGTTGTATCCTAATATTTTCCAGTATGTTTAGAAAGATGTAGTGAGAATCTTAGGGCATGGTGGGGGATCTGTAGCAAGCTGCAATTTGGATTGCAGTCTTACCTAGTGTTAGTTTTTCATGCTTGTACTTGTTACAGTGGTAGTTTTGTCCTTTGAACTTTGCCTAAAAAAAGACACTATAGGGCTGGCAAGAGCCTTAGCCAGTAACCTGAATTCCAGGGGCAACAGGGGCGGACCATCTCTGGCAAAGCATCATGGTCTGTCAATCATGTCACCCCAGGCAGACAGATGCTGAATCCCATTTGAATGACACCAGAAGCTTAGCCAATTATTGAAGTCAATCATTTTGTCCTTATACTGTGGTATCAGTATGGTCAAAGGCAGGATGCTACTCAGGGCTAGGGTCATACCTGCCTGGGCCACATGATCTGAGAGCACTTCCATGTCTCTTTTCATGTAGTCCAGGGAGGTACATCTGAAGTCATTCACTCCAACATGGACAATGACAGAGTCATATTTGTACTTGTTGTGGAGTGACTTGAGTGCATGTATTATGTGATGGATCCTGGCACCCAACAGGCAGGTGATTGTAATTTTCTCCTTGTTCAGCTTGGTGAGTGGATTCATCAGTGTGCCTGACTATAGAGTCACCTATGACTAAAGTGTTGGGTATGTTGTCTTGCCTTAGGGGCTGTTGTTGGGTGGCACACTGGTGTTGTGAGCAATGTGACACTTTGGTTGTGATTGGTGTTTGTTTGTGTTTCAGCTTTGGAGGTCCTTGTTGCTTGGGCAGGTTATTGTTAAGGGCCTCCAAATATATGGGTTTAGTGTTGCTATGTGTGGGTGTTGGTGGTGTAGGTTTAGAAGGGCTATGTGTTGCTTGAGGTGTAGTGCAGGTGTTAACCTTCTTCTCTTCACTGTCTAGCACAATCTTGGGTGGAGAGAGAATACCCCCTCTGCAATAATAATCCTTCAGTATCCAGCATGCTCTCAGCTTCCCCTACCTTCAAGTGCCCTTTCAAATCCAATATCTCCCTCAAACTTGCCATCTCTTCTTATCTTCCTTCTTTTGGTTATTTAAAATATCCTACCTTCCAATTTACTAGAGGAATTTTTAATTTTAACTGTAATGACAAAACCAGAAAGCAAAAAAGGAAGACCAGATGTAACCAATTTGAATAAGAGTTAGAGTTTTATCCACACTACGTGGTTTCGTCTGGAAATGCAGCAGACTTCTTCTAGTTTTTAATTTTACCCCCTGAAAAATATATATTTTCTCAACATACCTCCCTTATTTTATAATTACCATTTACCAGTACCCATTCATCTGCTCTGATATTGTCTAGCCTTGCATTTTGCTTCTGATCCTTTATCTTTCATAGTAATAACATGGTATCAGTCTATCCCTTTATCCACATGCTACCCAACTGTCAGGATAATTCCATTCCTGTCTGTAATATTTGTCTACATTTCTCATTTATAACTTCCATCTTCTCTACATCCTGCTCCAATTGTGAAACATCTTTTTCTTGCTGGAGTCTCTTACATTGTACATGCAGATCCCTGACCATCTCTTTCTGCTTCTTCCAGAGATTCTCATTTATCTCTAAAACCTATCTTCCCACACCGACTTTTTGTGCTCCACTTTTCAGTCCTGCCAGTCTTTCCATGATTCTCCTGGAAGACCTCCATCATCATATCCTGCATCATGCTGATTTGTCTGACATCCTTCCTTGCTCCAAGTTCCAACATCACCTTTCCCCTTTATTTCCTTCCGCCTTCTCTCTCCTCTTTAACATTGCATGATCTAACATGTTCTGTTACTTTCATTTCCAGTGTATACCCTAGTATCTACTGTTCAACACCAACCTATCAAGCCTGCTTGCCAGTTTCCCTTCATTACTAATAAATATAAACCATGTCTATCTCTTCCTCACATTTCCATCTCACATACTATATTAAGAGCTTCTTTAACTCCTCTGACAACACCTATTACCTGTGAAACTTTAATGTACCATATATAATATGTCTTTTTCTGACACCAAGACCATATTAAAATGCCATCCTAATAAAATGTGATCTGCTTTTCTCTGTACCATATTAGCTTGATCTAGCCAGTTTTAAAGACCTATGTTATACCTGTATTTAGACCAAAGAAAATATCACAATATCAAACATTTATGCCCCTCATTTATCTTTCTACCATCCTTCCTATGTCCTTACCTCTTTTCATCTCTTCCTTTTTCCACCTTCCCTTTCCTTCCCTCTCAATGCCTGCTCACCCCCATCGTCTTTCATCTTTTGGCACAACTTACTCAAACCATTTGAACTTTTTTTGTTTAGCTTATTTGTTTCTCTTTGCCTCATCCTCAAGGCTTGTGGAAATATTCTGTCGGTTTTCTCACCAATTTTACTAACATTCTTTCCCTTTTAATGGCATTGATATCATCCACAGTAGGACCCACTGGCCTTTTACTGGGTCCCAAGACCCATCTATCTGCCACCCAACCAGAAAATGTTAAATGTCAGCCACTCCTGTCCTCTTTCTATGCAATGACAGATAAGTGTCCCCCTGGCTTTCTGTATAGTCCCCTTCTTTCCCTATTTTCACTTTTACATCTACTCTTTCACTTATCATTTCTTTATTTATATTCATCTTTCCAGCTTTATATTATAAAGTGTTTATGGCCTTCAACCATTATTCATTTTACATCTATTTGTCAGGTGTCTGCTATTTTATAACCATTTCTTATATAATTATATTTGACATTTACATTTTTATTAATTAAGGACTGTGAATAAATTTTGTTAACTGTCCGCATGGTGCAAATGACCCCATCTTTCCTTCTGCTCAACATCCAGTCAATCCTCTAACCTTATGAAGTTTAAACATTCACTTTTATATTACTATTCATGCCACAACTTCCATCCTTAACATGCCAAAATACAGGACCTTACAAACCTATCATCTTATTCTTAATATCCTCATTCTACATCACCATATACTTTTCTTGTACATTTAAACCCATAAATACTTCTCAGGGTATCACAGTCTCTCACTGATTGATGACCAACTGGGCCTAGCCACTTATAACAATTTAATAGTCTTTTCAATAATACTTAGTCTCTTTGAAGTTGCTGGACATGTATTGTACCCAAATAAATAAAAATAATATCAGTATCATACTTTCAGCCTGTTAGGCAGACTGAGGCCGTCATTACCAAAGTCATATAATTTTTACAACTTTCTTGTTCATGTCTTTCCACTTTATTCCCAGTGGCTTATACTTTTTCACTTGCCTGTCTCTTTCATTTTTCCATATTTTCACACGTCCCTCTCCTCCGCTATCAGTTCCTTTGAACTCCATTTGATGTTTAACATAGAGATAAAAAAAAAAAAAAAAAAAAAAAAGAAGACATAATAAGTGCAGTATCTTTGGGCACTGGAAAATCACATTGGCTTTCATCTTATCCAGTTTGATCTATCACCCTCTTTCCACTGAGTTCTTTTCCTTATCAGTTTATCTAAGCCCTGTTTTTCCTGTCAGCTTTGACACTCACCTCATCTGCAGTTATCTTCCACAGATAACCCATGCCTGTCCTTTCATACATTTTCTTTATCCACAAGAATGTTTATCTGTCTTAGGCCCACACAGCCACTTTCCAAATATGTTTCTTTAAGGGTGCCCATTGTCTCATTTTTTTTCACTTTTGTACTTTGTACACTGTTTATTGCTTTCTTTATGGCCTCTACCTTCCAGCTTGCCAAATTTTACCTCATACTCTTACACGCTGTACTTCCTCCGTGCATTGAGAAAGGTTTCCCAATTGCTTTAAATACTGTTTAATTTAATACCCATGAAAATGAGACTGGATCTCAATAATTAACAAGACAAGAATGTTGAGAGCTCGTGTGAGTTCATGCACAGGTTGCATGGGCAAGCTGCACAGTCTATGCATCTCCCTCTGTGTGTGTGTGTATATATATATATATATATATATATATATATATATATATATATATATATATATGTACAGATCGATACAGATAGATAGATAATGATTTTGCATATATTTAGCTTTTTGTCTGCATAATCAGTTCTGCCCCTAAATCACCTGCATCTTATGATAACAGATCATTTGCATTCCTATCCTCTGATTTGTGTCACATTTGATAATCTTTAGGGCATTGTGAGTAACATACTGGTTTTTCAATGATTGATATGCAATTCATCCAGGTGTACAATCTAACATTTTTTGAGATATGCTACCTGTACATCCCACTATAAAATGCATCACTAATTCACGATTCTTGAAAAGTGTATTTTAAAAAAATAAACAGTCCTATAAACATTTGATTTATGCCAGTAATAGTCATTGTTTCAATAAAACAACAAATCATGTGCTTACGGTCCTATGTGAGGAAGGTAATTATTTTGAACTTGACATTATTGCACATAACTCTGAGATGCTGCCTGTACATTCACATAGATATGTTAAATATCTACAGTCTCTCTCTGAAGGCCTTTCAAAAGTGCATATTTTTATTTCACTGCTATATAAAGTGAAAGTTCATTTCTAAGTAATATCAGCTTTGAATTAGCACAGGATGATTCAGAGTCCAGGACTTCGTATTTTTACAGCAGTGATCTGCAAAGACTGGAGCCTTGAGTTTATGCAAAGCCTGGACTGTCAGGATGACTATGGAAATGCAGAGGACTTTCTGTTAACATGCAGAAATGTGTTGAATGCATAAGCAATAGGGGGGACAGCTAGTACTCTGTTAAGGGGCTTTACACATATGTACACGAGTTGTATTCATACACATGAATCTATAGTGAACTGATTTGCATGCAAAGTGTGTAAATAATCGTGAAGTTATGCTGGAAATCAACAGGGTTTAGTCAGAATATGGAGATGTGAGGGGGAGCTGAGATGGTGCTTCTTTATACCTGGACATTTTTACTGGAGGGGTACCTTGGGTAAACATTGCATGTTGATGTTGTGCATACCTGAATATTTTACTGAAGGGGTACCTTGGGTGAATGTTTCATTTTATTATTCATGCATACCTGATCATTTTACTAAAGGGTTGCTTGTGTGAATGTTTCATTTTAGTGCTTGTGCATACCTGGACATATTACTGAAGGGGTCACTTGGGTAATTGTTTCATTTCAGTGCTTGTACATACTGGGGCATGTTACTGAAGAGGTCACTTGGGTGAATGTTTCATTTCAGTGCTTGTGCATACTGGGCCATGTTGCTGAAGGCATTGCTTGGATGAATGTTTCATTTAAGTGCTTGTGCATAGTTGGACATGTTACTGAGGGGGTTGCTGTGGGAAATAATTTGTGTGTTAGAGAAGTGCTTGTGTATACATGGTCAGACTTCTAAAGTGATCCCTGGGCAAAATAATTTATTGTATCATTTTAGTGCTTTGTGCATATTTAATACAAACTAGTGAAGGTGTTGCTAGAGGAAATATCAATTTTGTGTTTGAGGAAATTGCTTGTTATAACTTAGACAAGTAAGTTTGTGGATTGCAATATTAAAGGCAAAGCACAGCATTTAACAATGGATGTGCATGCCACAGGGATGTTGAACTAATGAATTGCAAAACCACTTCATTAGCATACTACACTCTACAATATTTCTCATTTGCATTTCATTATTTTTCAGGTGTTGTGCATTAGCTTAAATTGTGCCTATGAATCCTGCCTTTGCTATGCTCGCCCATAAACATCAGGAATACCCCTATCGCATTTGCAGATAACAAATGACTCTGAATACTGCCCTTAGAGTATGCATGCTATTGTAAACAGCTTTGCATTTGAATTTGTAAAGATGGCATGCAAAATTTCATGCTCCTCAGCAAATTACGAAAAAGCAAATAAAGCTGAGTTGTAATTTATTAGTTTACTGCAAGGGATTTATTAGTCTTAAAACAGTACTAATATTGGTAATCTCAACTAATTATATGAAATCATGAAATGCATTCCATGAAACAAAACCACAGATTTTAAATGTATTGTAATGGTTTGTTCTTTTCCTTCTCTCTCTTCTTACTTTAGCGGAACTTATGTTTTAGAGAAATTCACAACAGAATCAGAGACTTCCTGTTTTAGAATTTGTATTTGTTGATAACATTATTTTCGTTTCACAAATAACTACAATTATTTAAAAAAAAGGCTCCACTGACAATGATGAATGATGCTGTTTGCTGCATACGGGTTAGTCTGCTGACCTCATACTGCCGTATGCGTCCTGGAACTGCTGAAGTACATTATACACACTGTGATGAGTTATTCGCTAGCATGGCTGACTGCACTGTGCTGCCTTTGTGATAAAAAAAGATGCTATCACTTTTAGTTGTACTGCTAGATCTAAAACTGTCAGCTTAGACCAGAGATTAGAAAAATGAGCTGTAAATGTAGTTACTACCTCTAACTGATAAATGTCAGCTGGACTCTCATAACATTTGCATTCATAGTTTGTGATTCTGAACAAGTCACAAAATGTCCTTAAGTGCATCTGGTATGTGCCAGAACACCAAATTACATTAAGAACTTGTGTTGAACAGTTATGAATTATTAAAATTGCAACAAATGCGTGTGTGTAAATATATATACATATATATATATATATATATATATATATATATATATGTGTGTGTGTGTGTGTGTGTGTGTGTGTGTGTGTGTGTGTGTGTGTGTATTTTTATATATACATACATATATAAATATGTATGTATATAGATCGATAGATATAGCTATAGATATACAAAAAGATAGATCCTTAAAATGGTAATTGGCTAAATAGAAAAACTTACTCCTTACATAGTTTTAGTTATTTCACTTTGTGACATACACATGTATGTTTAATATTATGCTGATGTATAATGGCATTATTATTATTAATAATAATCATCATCGTATTTCTGTTTTGTCATTGCTGTTGCTTCATTTACATAGCATTTAATCTTTTCTCTACCTAAGCTAGAAAAATAGAAGCTGATTTTTGCTACAGATTATGATCTCTTAAATTGTACTTTGTATCCATTTTATTTGTCCTGGATTAGCTACAGATTCTGTGTAATAGGCAATATTTCTATACCTCTATAAAATCGGCTTATTTGTGAAGGAGGAATTTTGAGCTAATCTCTATGATTATGAAAATAGTTTTTCTTCAGGAGGACTGTTCCAGATATTCAGCAAACTTTCACATTCCTCATACACTATACAACTAATATCTTCTGATTGTACCCTCTAATTCTAAAACAGCTATTTGAAGATAATTGTTATACCAGTTTCTGAGACAGACACTGCACCATTTTTAATGTAACAATTTTATTGTCCTCCTCTGAAATGGCTCCTAGAAATTAATTTTGTTGCACATGTTAGACTTTCAGCAATTGTTTGTAGTAGTATACGGGAATCACTATGAGTGTAAAGAAAGATATGACAAGCAATTTGCTTGCCCCCCTTGCCCCCAAAGGAAATAATAATAAACCACATTGCTGTGCATCCTACACTTACAAGCCATCATTTCTGGATTTTACCCACTGCTTGTTTAAAGTTGTATTATCTGATGTGAATATCCAAGGATCCCTTTGAAATATTTTTTATTCCAATGCCCTACCAGCAGTGCATTCCTTTCAGAATTCATTTTCCATGTACTTTATATTCTATTTTGTTCAGGTCTGTATACATACTATAGAAGTCCAGAACATTTGTACAACTTTGCTAAGTCCATTTTTTTATCATCTCTACCCTTCATGTATGAATCAATCCTTTCACACACATTTATGTCAGCTGGAAAAAAATCACATCTTACTTATTTGCTTCTACAATATTTATGTAAGCAGATAGAAATGTATTGAATTTAAGAACCAAAAGAAATATACATTTCAGAAGCAAGGGTACGGGGTATAAAGTAGAATACACGAGTCCAATGTAACAAACAGTCATCTTTAATAAAACAAAGTAGGTTTAGTGCCAAAGTACTGCTTTGTCACCATAGACTCCTTCAGACCCAAAACAAACAAATCAAAATCAGCCTTGTTATAGCATTACCCTATGTCACTTGATCAATTTACTTCAGAGTCAATTGATCAGTTAAAACAAAAAAGTCCCCAAATAAAAAATAAACATTTATAAAAATCACTCAATGTAAAAATCATATAGACAATGGAAAGACATTCAATCATCTAAATTAACCATCTTAAAATTGTATATAACAATATGTCAATCCTAAAAATATGGAACAAATGACAATAGTCTATACAATATAAAAATGTATGTATGAATTCTCTCCACAATAAGTTAAACACCATGTAAATTCACAGTTTGTCTGATTGCAACTTTAAAACAGGTATCACTGAGAATTTAATTGCATTAAGTTGATGTTGCCACACCAGTTCACAGTACATAAGAGTAGACTCCCAAGCACCACAGCTAGAAATAATAGGGACTTTTTCATGAATTTGAAACTCATTTTTTTTAAATCCAGGATCATCCTGAGTATGCATATGTAGTGTACTTTAAGAATTGCAATTTAAAATGTCATATTAGTTCTTGTATATTCCTTATCTTAAAGATATCTCAGTCTTGCCCACATAGAAAGCTGGGCATCGGTTACATTTAGAAATATAAACAACTCCCTGGGTGGTGCAGATTCCTGGCTGTAACCTAATCCTGATATTCATAATATTTTCAAGGGTCATAGTACAGTGGCAACATACACTACATTTAGTAGTCCCAATGGTTTTGTCAGTACCATGATCTAATTTACCACGTTCAAATATATTTTCAAATTTAGTGGTACCTTAAACACAAAATAGGGTTACTCACCTACAGCCTGTTCTAACTGTTCATTGCCCCTAAATAACAACCAATACCTCCTGATGATATTTTTTACTTGGTTGGAACAATTGCTATACTGAAGAACCAGAGCCTTACAAAAATTATTTTCAAAATCATCACTGACGTTGTAGGTAGAATAATCCAAAGATTTTACCAACTAAGGTTTGTATGTAAACATTCATTTAGTACAGACTTCTTTGACAAACCTGTTGTATAAATGCTTTCAGTCTCTTTCCAAGAACACATTAAATAAAATTTGTTTCTCATGTTCAGACACTGATATGTTAAAAGCAATACTCACCAGTCTAATGAGCTGCCCCTTAATCAAGCTTTTTTTGTAAGTAACCAGCTGAAAACTACTGAAGTAGTGCAAATAAGAATTTGAAAATGAAGGTTTTCTATAGAGGGTGGATTCAAAAATATTACCAGTTAAGGAGATGTTCATGTCCATGCAATTAATATAGCCATGACTATGTTGGAAAGTGAACCTAAAAAACTGGTAGTATTGTTTAAATATCCAATAAAATTATAAACCCTACCCTGCTCACCAACCCATAACACAAAAAGTCATCCAGAAATTTGAGATTAAGCTTACAGTGAGAAAAAATTGGGAATTAAAAACACGTGTTCTTTTCCAAGCTAACATGACCCTGTTAGCAAAAACTGGTGTGCACACTACACCCATAACCACTCCACTTATTTGTTTATGTATCTCATCTTCAAAATACAATTGTTGGAAGAATAATATCCATACAATTTAGACTTGATACCAATGGATGACAAGTATGTAAAGTCCAATAGTGAGCTACCAAATAATTTCTTTCCATCAGACAGGGAGGTGCAAGTGAACAAATCAACAAGATCAATAGTTAGGAAAATGAACAGTGGGGCAATCAAGTCATTTTTAATTTTATCTAAAAGTCCCAAGAATCACATTGACTGTATATCTAATAATACAGGACATGCACTCCCTTAAATCAGCATACACACCCTGGTGCGTTAGCTGTACCTCTAAGATGTCCCTGCCCTCCACTGGTTTGCAGTCAATGACACACCAATATCAGGGGAGGGCAGTAACCATATCTCCAGTGAGCATCAATACCAACCCCCTCTACGTAGACCTCCTCACCAATGAGTGCAAGGGTCAGGTAAAGAACATCTGTCTAGTAGGGGCCAGCATACTTCCCTAATCTGCAGTGTCCCCATCAACCAGCCTTCTCTCAGATGTGTGTGTTTCCTGGGGGCTGGATAAGGAATCACCTGCGAGTATGCCCAAACAAAAAATATCAGTATAACCCAGTGCCACAACTAATTAAGCAACTGACATATTTTCAACTATGAACAGGATAAAAACTAATAGTCCTGGACATTCTTTGTGCAGATGGTCATGCTGTTGGATCCGCATTGTATCTGTATAGCGTAAGACAGACAGATTTAAGAAGTTTAGTTTTGACTAAGAGGGAAGGAGAACTTGCAGCTACTGATACAATGAAACAGATTACATACCTGGAGCATCCATTGTTGAAATTCTCTGTGACCTATACATGTCTCCTGCACTATTTAGTACTGTACTGTACTGTGAGAATTTGTGGAGGTGGTACTGCCTTTAAGAGAAG
This sequence comes from Protopterus annectens, assembly GCF_019279795.1. NCBI lineage: Eukaryota > Metazoa > Chordata > Ceratodontiformes > Protopteridae > Protopterus > Protopterus annectens. The sequence continues at coordinate 569,244,463 of NC_056738.1, read as the reverse complement.
TCAGGAACTTTTCAGTCTCTGTAAAAGGTCGTTAGGTTGACAGTCCATCATCTATTGCCCTATGTTCCTGTATCATGGCTTTGCTCTGTGGGTGACAAAATGGATCATATCCATAGTCATGCAGGAGACCATTTCATAGCCACTGTTCTGACTACCCACCACATTGACATTTCTGACAATTTCAGTCCAGGCAAGGTCACAGTAGTGGTGGTCAGCAGCAGGGACAATAAAGAGCCTTCATCAAGGAAAAGGAAGCTTGTAGTATCACCTCAATCTCATCATTTGAGTATTTTGACTTGCAGGTTGATGAGGATTGCCCAGTAGATGTGGTAGTTTTTCTGTATTCATAGTTTTGTTGGCATGTAACATAATGGAATTAACAGCCTTGTTCCTGCATGGACCTTGCAAGGCCTTGCACTAATACTATCCTATCATACTAGTCCATGTAGTATGCTGTATTTGTTCATAGGTTCATAGGTGTGTACTAGGCTAATGGCCCAGGGGCCTTTACTAGGCTTAGCCATAGGATTACCCTGGCATGTTGCCACCTGACCTTAGTTCCCAGTGCCTCTGTCAAGTAGAGCTACTGGAGTTATCACCAGTGTGAATTTTCAATTTCCCATTCACTCATCAAGATCTCTCTTGAAGAGGGTCAGTGAGGTGCTCTGCTTGACATGTATGGGAAGTCTATTCCATAGCATGGGCATTCCCTGGGTCATGAACCTATCCCTCCAGTACATTCTGTTGATTGTGGTAATGACGTTGAGGTTTCTGGAGTGTGTGGTGTGGCGGGATTGGGATTTCTTTAGATGTAGCATTTCTAACAGAGCTCGGTCAGACATGGCTTTGTATGTCAAGCAGAGATCACCTCTAAGCAGGCGATATGAGACAGAGAATAGTTGGAGTTTTTTTAGTATGTCCATATAGGACAAGTGTTTAAGGCCTAGGAACCTCTTTGTGAGGTACTTTTGTGGCCTCTTCAGTTGTTGCAGGTGTCTAGTGAGGTACATGCCAAATGGGGAATTGTACTCAATGATTGGCCTAATGAGGGAAGAGTAGAGGGAGACAATGACCTCTTTCTTCCTGGATGCAAAACCCTTAGTAATAAGATGTGCCACACAGAAGGACATTCTGACCACAGTGGCAAGGTGGTGATCAAAAGAGAAGTTGCTGTTAAACTGTGTTCCCAGATCTCTTATAATGCCTTCTGTGTTCAGTGGACTAGCATCAATGTGGTAATTCATGGGAACTGGGTTTTTCCCAAAGAGGATGATGACACATTTCTTGGTATTGAGCTTAATTAAGCTCATGGTTCTGGCACCAGTCGTTGGTCTCAGTGAGGCCATTCTGTAGGTTTCAACATCACTTGGGGAGTTAATAATAGCTTCCAACTTGCAATCGTCTGAGAAATCCATCAGCCAGAGTCCCTTCGTGTTGGCCTGGACTTCAGAGAAGTAGATACCAAATAGGAGAGGACCCAGGACCAAATCCTGTGGGACTCCACTGGTGACTAGTGGGCAGGCTGACTTGCAGTCAGCTACTTTCACACTGTGGGTTCTATCTGTGAGCCAGTTTGCAACCCACCTAGTGATATATAGGGGTTGATGCCTAGCTTAGTGAGTTTCTCTATGATTCCTGAGTGGGGAATGGTATCAAATGCCTTGGCAAAGGTATGCTGTATGAACCACCTTGCCTTCATCCACAGCTCTGGTGACTGACTCAAAGAAGTTGACCAAGTTCAACATGCATGATCTGCCCTTCACAAAACAAAACTGTGCGGGATCCAGTGTTTGGAGGTTCCCTATATCATTGTTTATTAGGTCCATCATGATGCATTCCATAGCATTGCATATCAGACTTGTCAGGCTAATGGGGTAATAGTTCCCAGGGTCTATAGTCACTCCTTTGTGGAGAGGGATGACTGTAGCAGTGTGCCATTCAGTAGGAACAAAGCCTGAGGTGAGTCTGTGATTGAACACGGCACACAGATGAGGTGCCAGTTCACTCTGTAGTTCATGTGGAACACAGCCAGGGATATTGTCAGGTCCCATAGAAGATGTATTCTTGGCCTTGGGCAGTGTTGTTTTAATCTGTGCAGCAGTAATACTGGGTGCCTGGCAATCTACTGGTATTGTGATTGATCCTTTGGGGGGGGGGGGGTTGGCACTGAATCTGCTGGCCAGTATATTGGCAATATCTGTTGGCTCGGTATAGGATGTACCATTGTGCAGTAGCTCAGAGCAAATTTGGGTATTGCCGTGGAGATTCTTTACATAAATATAGAAGGCCTTGTGGTTGTCTTTACTATCTGATGCAATTCTATTTTCATAGCTAGCTTTAGAGGATTTGATAAGGGATCTCAACTTTTTGTTGAGGCTGATAAGGGAGTTTTTCCAGTCTTGAAACTTCACCTTATTCCGCATCAGTTTCCTCCTTCTGTTGTAGAGTTTGTTTATGGCAGGAGACCACCAGATTGGTTTCCTTTTTTTGGAGGAGAGCATTTTGGTTCTATTGGGTATTGTCAGATACATGTATTTGTGTACATGTTCGTATAGTCATGCAACTATTCTCCATTACCATGGGTGCTGTGAAGTTAGGCACCTCTGTTTTTAGGAGCCCAAAGTTAGCTTTGGAGAAGTTTTTCATGGTGAGTACCTTTGGGGGGGGGGGGTAGGAAGGATGTGGATTTCCAAGGTGATTAGTTTGTGGTCGGATCGAACCAGAGAGGAGCTGACTATTGGTGTAGAGCAACAGTCACCCATGTTAGTAATGACCAGGTCAAGTATGTTGCTACCTCTAGTGGTGGTGAGAACAAGCTGGTCCAGGGCATTGGAATTAATGAACTCCAGGAAACGTTGGGCAAGTGTATTGGTACATGAGTAGTTTTCCGAGTTAATGGAGGGGTAGTTGAAGTTGCCTAGTATGAGAGTGTTAGGTTGGACCCTAATATTCTACAGGGTGCTTAGGAACATGGAGTGTGAGTCTTGGGACATGGTTGGGGACCTATATCAGGCTACCACCTGAATCGCTGTCTTATCCAATGTTAGCTGCACCTGAAGTATCTCTGATGCATTATGTTGGGTTACCAATCTGGAGGTGTGTGCGTCCTTCATGAATATGGAAATAGCACTGCCTTTGGAGCTTTGGTCCAAGTTCTGGGGCCGAAAGGTGTGGAAAGAGTTATAGCCTAGTAGTGTAGAGGTGCTTTCTGCTGCCTTGAACCAGATCTCTGTTACAGCACAAATGTCGGTGTTCTCTATTTTAAGGAGTGCTTTGAGTGAGTGCATTTTGAGAATTAGACATCTAGCCTTGAGCAGCATGACCCTCATATTGCATTTGTTTGTAGCTGTTATGGTGGTAATTTGGTCTTTGGAACACTGCCTAAATAGGCATTATAAGAGTGACAAGAGCCTTCGTCAGTATCCAGAAGCCCAGGGATAACAGATGCAGGCCACCTCTGGCAAAGCATTGAGGTCTTTCAATCATGTCATCCCAGGCAGACAGATACTGGATCCCCTTAGAATGACACCAGAAACTTAGCCAATTGTTGAAATCAATCATTTTTTGCTTGTATGTGGTATCATTCTGGGTGATGGTAGGATGCTTCTCAGGGCTAGTATCATACCCGCCTGGTCTACATAATCTGAGAGGTCCTCCATGTCTCTTTTCATGTACAAATTTATGGGAATCTGGTAGAGCCTAAAGTAGACACTGGATCCAAATGTAAAGTCATGTCAGAAAAAGCTTATGCAAAAGTAAAAGTAGGGGAGAGCATTGACTAAACAAGGAGCACAAAACTAGTTGCTTATGAAGGGGAAGACATTCAGACAGATGGTGATGTAGTCCTTTCTTGCCATTCTGCAGGTAACAGTTGTGATTCACAATTCTATGTAGTCAGAAGAGACGTACAGTCATTACCAGGCCTACAAGACAACAAAATAATGAGACTGATTTCACTCAATAAAGAACTTCTAAACTAACGTCTAAATACAAATGAAAATGATAGTTTTTCACAACATATCTTTAAAGAATATGCCAACTTCTTCAAAAATGAAACTGATAAGCTCCCAATTATATATTGCATGAAGCTGAATCATGAAATAAACCCAGTTGTCAGACTTGCACCTAAGATCCCGGTAACAATGCAAAGTACAGTAAAAGCAGAATTAGACAAAATGGTGAATTTGTAGAGGTGGTGAAGGTGGATGAGTTTAAATACTTGGGATCAACAGTTCAGAGTAATGGTGAGTTTGTAAGAGGTGAAGAGGTGAAGAAGAGAGTACAGGCAGGATGGAGTGGGTGGAGAAGAGTGTCAGAGTGATTTGTGACAAATGAGTACCAGTAAGAGTGAAAGGGAAGGTCTACAAAATGATAGTAAGACCAGCTATGTTATATGGGTTGGAGACAGTGGCATTGACAAAAAGGCAGGAGTCAGAGTTGGACGTGGCAGAGTTAAAGATGTTAAGATTTTCATTGCATGTGACGAGGGTGGACAGGATTAGGAATAAGTATATTAGAGGGTCATCTCAGGTTGGAAAGATTGGAGACAAAGCCAGAGAGGCAAGATTACGTTGATTTGGACATGTGCTGAGGAGGGATGCAGAGTATATTGGTAAAAAGTTGCTAAGGATGAAGCTGCCAGGTAACAGGATAAGAGGAAGGCCTAAGATAAGGTTTATGGATGCGGTGAGAGAGGACATGCTAGTGGTTGGTTTGACAGAGTAAGATGCAGAGGACAGGAAGAAATGGAAACAGATGATCTGCTGTGGTGACCTCTAACAGGAGCAGCCGAAAGAAGAAGAAGGAGAAGATGAATTTAGCCGCTCTTACTCCTGTGGCAGATCCTACTGAATGGGTATCATCTATGGTGGCAGCCCACAAGAAGAGCTTAGATGACATTTGGATATTGATTCTAGAGACTTAAATAAGGCCCTTAAATGCCCTAATCATCCAATGAGCAAAGTTGAGGAGGTAGTAGCACTAATGCCAAATCTGACTGTTTTTTTTTTTCAATTTTAGATGCCAAGAACTCCTTTTGTCAAATCTCACTGGATCACAGATCTTCTTTATTAACAACATTCAGCACACCATTTGGGAGATTCAGGTTTTTGAGAATGCCATGTGGAATCAGTTCTGGCAGTGAAGTATTTCAACATGCCATGGAACAGATCTTTGCTGGATATCTTTGTGCCTTTTTTGTGGATGACACTATTGTTGGAGGCAATGGAGAAAAGGAACATAACAGAAATCTCAGGTAAGGTCTAGATCATGCGCATCAGGTTAACCTCAACCTGAATCCTTTAAATTTAAATTCAAACTGAAGGAATTCAACTACATTGGTCTCATGTTCACGAGTTCAGGGCTACAGCCATATCCATCAAAGATTATAGCAATCAGTGAAATGCTAGTTCCAGAGGATGTTACATCTTTACAGCATTTTCTGGGTATGATTAATTATATGTGAAAATTCATCCCACACCTTAGTGAGCTTTCTGAACCATTGCATGAATTAACATGTACAAATATAAATGGTCTTGGTTTGAAGAGGCATTTGACACTTTAAAAAAGAGAATTTTCAGTCAACCCACACTGAGATACTATGATGTCCATAAGCCTGTGACAATCACCTGTGATGCCTCTTAGCACAGACATGGTGTAGCATGTCTTCAGAAGGGTATTCCAATTTCATACGCATCCCGCAGTCTGACTCAAGCAGAGAGGCACTATGCACAAATGAAAAAAGAACTTCTTGCATTTGCATGCTCCAAATTCAATCACTATATATATATATGGGAGGTGAATCCAGATTGAGGCAGATCACCGGCCACTAGTAATGATTTTGAACAAGCCAATACATACAGCCCCAAACTGCAACGCATGATGTTAAAGCTACAAAAATACAGATTTAGCATTGTCTACACAAAAGGTAAACACATGAATCATGCTGATACCTTGTCACACACACTCAGAAAGATGACAGAACAACAGGGAAATGAGACAGATGATTTTGAAGTCATGGATGTCAAGCACATTTCATCATCGCTGCTTGATGAGTTAAGAAATCACACTGCTATAGATCCAGTTATTCAAAAACTGAGTAATATTATCAAACAAGGCTGGCCAATGCATCAAATAAATCTGCCACTTGAAATTCAACAGTATTTCTCTTTCAGAGATGAGCTCATAGTGGAAGATGGCATCATTATGAAAGGCCCAAACATAGTAGTTCCTAAATCCATGCAAAAGGACTATATACAGACTCTCCACAGAGGCCACCTAGGCACTGAATCAACTAAAAATAGAACAAGAGACATTGTGTTCAGACCCTCATTGTCTAAAAATATTGAAAGAGAGACATTTTCATGTTCAGTTTGCAACAGTAACAAACCACATCAACAAAAAGAACCTATTCAGCTACACACAATCCCTGATTTACCATGGTCAACATTAGCAGTAGATATTTTCAAATGGAATAGTCACCATTACCTGTTACTAGCTGATTTGTACTCTGGATGGTTTGAAGTCAACTTACTCCGTGATTTGGCATCTAGTACAGTTATCAAAAAGCTAAAGAGACACTTCTCAGTCCATGGAAGCCCACATAAATTCATCTCAGATAATGGTGCACAATTCATTAGTCAATGGTTTCAAGAATTTGCTGCATCTTGGAATTTTATTCCTGTAACCAGCAGTCCAGAATAACCACACACCAATGGCTTGGCTGAACATGCAGTTGGCAGTGAAAAGCATTTAATGGAAAAGTCCAAAAGAATGGAATTGATATAGTCCTCAATTTACTAAACCTTTAAACAGTCCTCATGACTGGACACTTGGTTAACCAGCTCAAAGACTGATGTCAAGACCAACAAGAGCAACCCTTCCAATTAGCAAAAAGCTGTTAGTGCCAACCTCAAAGAGCAATAAGATAGTCAAAGCTCAACTATCAAAAAAGTGTCATGCACAAAAATTATTCTATGACAAAACCAGTCGACCTCTTTGAACATTGTTGCAAGGTGACGTTGTTAGAATGCAGATTTCAAAAGTCATGTTCGTGTAGGAATTGTGAAGAACATTTGTGCTGAACCAAGGCCCTACTTCATTCAGTCATAAGGAGTAGACTACAGAAGAAATCACAGACATATTTTGTCTGTCCCAGAGCCAAAGCCACAACAAACTGTGTGTATTAGTGAGTCCAGTTTCTTGATTGAATTGCCAACCAATCAGCTGCAAGAAGACAGACCACCTTTTTCAAATGGTTCTGAAATACAAAACAATGTTTCAGTACTGAATAAATCGCTAATGACAGTTCCTGTTTCTAATTCCAATCAAAATTTGTATGTGGCATGGGCAGGTAGAGTCGGTTGAGTCTGCAAACCCAGTCTTAAATATATACAGTAAATTGGACTTAAAGTCGGACAGGCCATGTTGAACTGTCAGTATGATGCTTTTTAGAAAGTATTTAAGGAGACTGCATGTCCTCCCCATGGTCGAGTGGCTTCCAAAAGACATACGTGAATGGGCGTGCCTTCGCTGAAGGTTGGGCATCGGGCTGACAACTCAGCACCATAAAAATCTACTGCCAATCATTAGTGGGCCGCAGTTCTGCTGTGGTGACCCCTAACCGGGAAAAGTCGAAAAGACAAACATTTAAGGAAAATATTAAAGTAAATTTGTTCATCTATTTGAAGTAAGGAGGAAGGTTAAAGAGGGAGAATGTAGAACAGTGATTGTTTGTACCTTGACAGCTACTGTAGTTTAAGGAAGTATGCGAGGGCAGTATTAAGGAAGTTTAGTTATGTGTAAGTCTTACATGTGCATGAGGATGGATCCACACTGAATCTTCATTTCACTGAAACTCAAATGGTTGCACAACTTTCATTGAAAATTAATTTCACTGAAAACTAATTTCATAAAAAGCTTTTCTCTAACAACACATTTTTGTGGGCGGGGCGAGTCTCAAATACTCCCTTACATATATAAGCTAACTACATGAATTCACAACCACAGGAAAAAAAAACACTATAGACAGTGGTTCAGTGCTCAAGGGCACACACAGATGTCTGCAGATGTGGGGTTACAATAGGACACTGACCATCACAATTCACATATACTGTTCTAGACTCACTTACCTGATAACTCCTATGAAAGAAATAACACCATTTCATACTTTCTCTATATTTCTACAATTTTGTATGAAATGAGTTTTCAATGAAATAGGTTTGACCATTTAAGGTTCAGTGAAATGAAGATTCAGTGTTATGATGGGGACCCATATATAAATACATATAAATATAAGTATATATACATACATATATATATATATATATATATATATATATATATATATATATATATATATATATTTATGTATATATATGTGTATATATATTTATATATATATATATATATATATATATATATATATATATATATATATATGAGTCTACTACCGGAGATCAAAATTACACTATTTCAAAATCCAGTAGTAGATGCCCACTAACGAGAAAGTGCACTTCACCGAAAGTGCACTTTCCCGAACACCACTTGAGCGAATGGTTATGGACCTTAGGGTTAGGGTTTGGGTTAAGGATAGTGGATAGCTAATAGGGTTATCCACTATCCTTAACCCAAGCTATAACCCTAAGGTCCATGACTACCGCACCACAGTGGAGGAAATTGTATGTCCTCCATGGTGCAGTAGTCACGGACCTATGTCCTCCACTGTGATGCGGTAGTCATGGACCTTAGGGTTAGGGCTTGGGTTAAGGATAGTGAATACCTAGTAAGCCCTCCACTATCCTTAACCCAAGCCCTAACCCTAAGGTCCATGACTACCGCACCACAGTGGAGGACATTGCCTGTTCGTGAAAGTGCACTTTCGGTGAAGTGCACTTTCACGTTAGTGGGCATCTACTACCAGATTTCAAAATAGTGTAATTTCGATCTCTGGTAGTAGATCCATATAGATATATATATATATATATATATATATATATATATATATATATATATATATATATAGATCTACTTCAGTAGATCGAACATATTACAAGTTCGAACCACATATGGCCAAGACCATATGTTCGAACTTGTAATAGTTCGAACACTGAAGTACAAAAAAAAAAAAATTAAAGGTCTGTAGCGGGGGGGGGGGGGTATGCCCCCCTGCACCCCCCACAACCCCCCTTATACCAACTCCGACATCACACTACATTGTGGAAAAGGGAAATCTTCCCATTCCACACTGTACGGAGATCTCCATTCAGTCCGATCGAACATTTACAAGTTTGAACATATGTTCCCGGCCATATGAGGTTTGAACTTGTTATATGTTTGATCTATTAAAGGGGACCTATGTATATATACACATATATATATATATATATATATATATATATATATATATATATATATATATATATATATATATATATATATATTATATATATACATAAAACCCATAACATCAAATTTCATAACATCAAAAATGTGCATAAGAACACAAAACACTACAAATCACAAGAAAATAACATCCCTTCCACATATAATGACACCAAACTACCAAACACACTTTTTACTATGTTTCTGCAGGGGGTGCAAGCCCCGTGCGGCCCCCATGTTGGGAGCTCCGCCCCCACCCCACCCCACCCCCCGTAATTTAAATATACCAACTCCAAGATCGCACTACAGTGGGAACAATTTTATTTCCTAACCCCACTGTATCAAGCCACCCTGCAGTAATGTAGTAAAAAGTGTGTTTCGTAGTTTGGTGTCATTATATGTGAAGGGGGTGTTATTTTTATGTGATTTGTAGTGTTAGATGTTATGAAATTATATGGGTTTTAGATGTTTTGGGTTTTAGCTTTTCTGGTCTCAATGTTATGAAATTAGAAGTTATGGGTTTTAGATGTTTTGAAGGTGACCTATACATATATATATATATATATATATATATATATATATATATATATATATATATACATATATATATATATATATATATATATATATATATATATATATATATATATATATATATATGTGTGTGTGTGTGTGTGTATATACGCACACAAACACTCTTCTGAAATGCATGAGATTTTCCTAAATACAGTTATCATGTATAACTGTATCATTATGAGCATAGTTAGAAATGCAGATTTTCCTTTTGTTTGTATTTTTCTTCACCATCCTCTTTGTTGCTGTCCTTTCTCTGGCATACATTTATTTTCTTTATTATTCTGCTTCTTTCCATTATTTCTACTATTGTTTGTGGCAGCACAGCAACCTGTACCCATTTCATCATCATCATCATATTTCTTCCTATCTCTGCATCTTGCTCTGTCACACCAACCCCCAATATACCCATCATCCCCCCCTCCTCAGCACATGTCAAAACAATCTAGTCTCTCTGCTTTGTCTCCAAAAACTCCAACATATGAGCTGACCTCTAACAAATCTTAACATAACTCTGCTGCCACCAGCAGCTCTCTCTCCCCTTTTTTTGTGCCACTGTGTCCAACCCCCATATAACATAGCTGGTCTCACTACACTCTTGTAGACCTTCCTTGCCTGTCACAAATCACCCTGACACTCTTTCTCCACCCATTCCACCCTGCCTGTACTCTCTTCTTCTTCCTCTCTTCCACATTCACCATTACTCTGAACTGTTGAATCCTCACATTCCTCTACCCCTCCCTCTCATTTACACACATATATTCTGTCTTCCAGAGTCTCCCCCCCTTCCCCACTCACTACAGATCACAAATGTCATCTGCAAACATCATAGTCCACGGGCCTCCTGTCTCTCTCATCTGGTCAACCTGTCCATCACCACTGCAAATAAGAAAGGACCCAGAGCGATCCTTGATGTAATCCCACCTCCACCTTAAACGGATCTGTCACTCCCACTGCAGTCCTCACCACTGTCACATGAAACCATACTGCACTCTCTCTTAATCACCTTGCTTCCACTACTCTATTCATAACTTTTCTCTGAACTTCAAGTTTTTTATCCCTCTGTTACTACTGTTACTGCAGCTCCATTTATCACTTATTCTTAAAGATACCAAAACACTTTTTCTCCACCTCAGGCATCCTCTCTGACTCCAAAATTTCATTAAACAATCTAGTTAGAAATTCCACTGCCATTTCTCTCCTAAGCACCTCCATGCTTCCATTGGTATGTCATCTGACATCATCCATCTCTCTCTTCTTCTTCATTCTCTTCATCTTCATCTTTCACTCTCTACTCTCTTTCTTTCCACCTCCACTCTCTCTCTCTCTTTCTCCTACCTTCCTCACTCATGCTGCACCACATCATGCTGCTCATCTTTCTCAGCTCTAGCCCTGTGTTCTTTTCCTTTTCTTTTTCTCTTTTCTCCCCTCTCGCATCCACCTCCATCTCCCATATGCTTATCCTTCCTTTTTGCCTCCTTGCCACCTGCCCATCTCCTCATCTCCATATACTCATGTCTACTTTCTTCTCTTCATCCACCACTTCTTCTCTCGCCAGCTCCTCTCTCTGTATACTCTCCTGTACTTCCTCATTCCACCACCAGGTCTCCTTGTCCTCCTTCCTCTGTCCAGATGTCACACCAACCTGCCACCACTTTTACAGTCTCCAATCTCCTTAAGACTGGCCCTCCTACATAGTATATAATCAACTTGACAGTACTGGTGGCGGTCAGTTGTAACCCGGCCTCGACCGAACCGGTATGCAATTATGAAAAGTTCTTCATTTCATATATCCCCATATATGATATGTACCCAGACATATTTCATGGGCAAAACCTGTCAGCACCCCCCATAGCTGGCAAGGGACCCAGCACATCTAAGTCACAGCCTACCCCAGTTGCCTCCATACCTCCTGTCCTACCTGCATCACTTGCATCAGGTAGCCCTGCATGAGAACTTGGTGCACTTGTACCCACTGGTAGTAGTGTGAGTGGAGGAAACACCTTTTTCACCCATCTGCATCTGACATAGCTTGTGAGGGTTCTCACTGACAGGAGGTCAGAAGCCAGTATCAGCCACAAGATGATCGTGCTCCAACAACTCACTGAGATGGGTTCCTGCCTAATATTGACTCCACTTTCAGAGTCAGGACCCTGTGGTAACAGTACACAGGATGACACATAATCTCCAACGAGGTTTCAGCTGGCATAACCTGCAACTGCAAGCACCCAATTCTATCCACCAAATTGTTGTTACCCTCCCTTTTGTCTCCATGCTAGCTATTGTTGCTTTTACCAGTGTCTTCTCTCTGTTTTCTGATACCGCCTTCACAATTGTTTTTCTTCTATCCTTATTGTGTTAACCCAAACCCTGTCAGTCATGTCTGAATTTGCCTTCCACCTTACCCAAGCCTCTTTCTACCTTCTTATTTCCCTTATTTCTTTCCCCAACTTTGCCTTATCTTCGTACAAAGTGGGCATCTGTCTCACACACACACACACACACACACACACACACACACACACACACACACACACACACACATATATATATATATATATATATATACATATTTGCCTTCTACTCCATCTCCATCCTGCTCATTTCTTATTTGTTCTCATTTTGTTCTGTCCTATGTGTGTTTCCCCTTTTCATCTCTTTTCTATACTATCATTTCCAATCCTTAATCTGGTGAAGAACTCGATAAACCGACCACACACATGCCCAAAAAAGGCTTCTAAATCAGTTACCTTCTTCTTGTCATACTATGTGTGTTGGGTCATGGACAGCACCATTGATGCCATTGTACAACCAATGAGATATGACACTGCTCATTGTATAACAGCAATGCCCTCTAATACATATCATGACCATGTAAACAGACCCCAGCTGCCATCATTTGCACAATAACTTCAGTGTGACTGCTTCTATGGCTCACCTTTTCAAGGAAATGCTGGTTAGAGTGTAACTGGACAGAGCTGATGGTTCAAAATCCTCAGTGTTGAACAGGTATTTTTTGAAGATATTTGCATTATAGTACAGATATATTCATAAAATTCTGTGGATGTCAGGACTGTTGTAGGGTGGTACATCCCATTACTTTTCTGTATCTCACCTGCCCTTTCTGATGTTCACATATTGTAAGTTCTTCTGTCCATTTCAGTTTGTTTCTTTTTCCCTGCTACAGCCTTTATCTTCCACACATTTGCATCTTTGCCTTAACATCTTCCATAAGGTACTTATCTGCATATCCACTGCCTTGAGTTATGGCAACTCTTCAGCACCTTGGCATTACCATCTGTGCACATTGTTTCATGATGACTACTACCCTAGACAACCATGTGTAGTCAGTGTTTACCACAGCTGTTTGCATTTACCTCTGGCTATAAGTTGGTATTATACAATCATCCTTACTGCAGCCATGACAAGTAGTCAACTTTGCAAACTAACCTGGCTGCATGCATTGTTAATGAGCCCCAGAGCTCATCTTGCATGCATTGTTAACAGTTTTGCCTTAGCCTAGATCACATACACAACATTTCTGAATCTCTGGAGTGGTTAATAACAGAACTGTTCTAGTTGTGTGCTAAACATACATTATACTATTAATAATGTGAACAACAGTAACAGACAACTGCCACAGTTTAAATGCAGACCTTACCTGCAATAATCTTTCTCAAAGTCTGTTTTCTTCTTTGGATAGGACAGTTTGAAATTTTTGTAGAACTGTTAATATGACAAAAAAATAATGTGGCAAGAAGTAATATAATCAGTAACATATACTGTCAGATTCTGTTCCAGTATTAAATTATAATCCATTTTATCTTGTGAAAAGCAAGGGTCTTGTTTGACTGTCTTTGTGTTTTATCATTTTAATGCATTTGAAAGCCCAGATCACCATACAAGGAATGAGTTTGTACTTGAAGATAATAAAGTGATTATCCCACAGTACAGCAAGATATTCCTTTTAAGGTAGAGCAATTATTCTCCATCATAGACTCTTATGCAAACTTCTTTACTGAGCATGCTCAGTATTTACATTTTTAAAGTAAAGGAACTTTCAGGTGGATTAATATGTCTCTTCCAAATTAGTAAAACATATAAGTATGATATCTTATCATTCTAGAGTTTTCAGGCTTATATTAAAACGTATAAATGGCAAAGAAAAGGAGAAAATAGAAATAGCAGTAATGTCTAAATATTAAGTATGATTGCATTTAAATCACTGAACAGTAAAAAATACTGGCCTTTGGATTCTGCATGTAGCTTAACTAGGCATTTTTAATAAAATGCAGAAACTAGTTTTCTTATAAAATCAGTCACTGAGTCATCTGGAGAATTACCTTGACCACAGTTTTAAAATTAGGAAAGGTAATATAAAGTTAATAGTAACCATTACATCCAGGGCGGACACGATTATGGAAATGATAACTGTGTTACAATATTATGTCATACCTTTATACAATCATAAAACTAAAATGTGGCTGCAGACAGGTGAATGTGTCTGCATAATAAATGTTCATGGATGAGAGAGCTTATTTGAAAGATTGAGAAGAGATGTTAAAAAAGAATGATAATTTCATGAGTTAAAGAGATGTAAATAACTGCACTATGATGTAGTTTCAGAGCGAAATTAACAGCAAAGGTCTGACTTCATGCTGAGAAAATATATTGCAAAAAAATAGGAGCTCAGAGTTTGCCTAAATAATTACATTGTTTTTATAACAAGAAGGAATAAATAAAGTTGACATTCTCAGTCACTGAATCTTTTCATCTAAAACTATTTCTTGGAAAAAAATAAATACTTGAAAAAATAATTATGTTGGGGTTATTACAGAATCACCCAAATACTTCACTGAAACACAAAATCCTAAAACTGAAAATTCCTAAATATCTTAAAAACAATTTCAAACCTGAAAACACAGTCCTGAAGAGGACAGTCTGTACAACTGATACATAGAGGGACAAGTCCCCATGTTCTCCTTACATCCATGCTACTTCATTATTCTGACTTCACACTCACAGTCATATAACATTGGATACCAGTGTGATGTATCCTTCATCTGAAACTAGGTACTGCAGTTATCTCTGAGGTTGTGCAAACAGGGAATGTTAATTATGAAACAGTGGATGTCTGAGGGTAAAATTTCACAAGTGGGCAATGTAGAAGGGCTTGACCTTTTGCTTAAATGTGAGTTAAGATATTTACATTAGTTATACTCTCCATAGAATATCAGCTTCACGTATCAGTGCTTGTGGTCTTTCAGTCATTAAGCATTCCATTCAGGTTATACATTGTGCTTAAGATATTTTCAGTATCAGGACTCTGGGTATCTTTGAGTTGTGGAAGGGGAATTCTCTGTGGCTCACAATTCTGTTCATCTCTGCTAGGAAAAATAGAGCTTCACACAATCATATTTTTATTGCTTAAATCCAAAAGCATCACAATGTAAATATAACTAATGCTGACTTGCAATCATGCTCAGTACAAAGTGCTACAGACTACAGCTGTGATGTTGATGATGTAAAGCAGCCCACTAAATGTGTATAATTGTTCATGCAATGTTCTCATTTAATGAGTCATGAACTGCATAGGCACACTAAGGAAAAATTTCAGGACTCTCTTTGGAAATTACTGACAGTTGGCAACCATAATCCCTCTGGACAGACGCCAGAGACACTTTCCATTTATTGCTCATGTTTATGTGATGACAACTTCTGTATACTGACCCTGCCTACATAAATGTAAAACAAAAACATGCTTAATGGCCCAACCTATTTCATGAAGTAAAAAGCTGAACTTCATTCATTGCCTATATAATATCCTCAACATATAATTAATTGATGTGCCTCTTAGCTTTTCTGGCAACTCAACAAATTAGATTTCTTAATTACATTTTAAGGGTGCATTATGCTGCGGAAAATAAATTGGCTGCAACGGTGCACAAATGGGTGACTTTAATTTGTTTCTATGGCAACCATCTGATGAGAGGGTAAGTAGTTTGAATAGCAGTTTCTGAAAAAAAAAAACAGAAATAATCTTAGAACTGATAACACATGCTCTCTGATGAATGTAGTTCTACAAATAATAAGGAAACGCCATTTATGTTTCAATAAGCATGGCCTATGAAATTGAAGACAAAGTGTAGATGTATCTGTATCTTTGTGTATGTATATACATATATATGTGTGTGTGTGTGTGTGTGTGTGTGTGTGTGTGTGTGTGTGTGTTTGTGTGTGTGTGTGTGTGTGTATACACACGCACACAGACACACACCATGACTTCACAAATAGTAGTGTCGAGAACTTCTGCATTATAGATCTATATATGATGTGCATGTGTGTGTGTGCGCGCGCGTGTATTTGTTTTTGTGTGTGTGTGTGTGTGTGTGTGTGTGTGTGTGTGTGTGTGTGTGTGTGTGTGTGCGCAAGCGTGCACGTGTGTGTTTGTGTGAGTGTGAGCGTGTATGTATGTGTCTGTTTTTATGCCTGCAATTGTGTTTGTTCCATCAGATTACTAACCACGAGTCGATTTTAACTCCTTGCTAAATAAATGAATGAATCCCATGAAGTATAGCTACATGTTACAATACAATGGTACAGCACATGCATAAAGATGTATATTTTTATCAATGTACTACCTTTATTGATTTAGGCAATTGGGCAAAGGAAATGGTGGTAATTTTTATCTCCCCTTCTGACATCTAAACCTCTAAGTCAAGAATATCCCAGGATTTACTACAGGGATCAGTTCTATTTGCCCTGTCTATTGAAAAACTCACCCTACACCCCTCTGGTCTTTACATACCCTTTATGCTCATGATCGTGTTCTGCTGGAGGAACGTACTATTTGCACAGAAGTTAAAAAGGGCATTATTTTGGAATGTGATAACATTTAGGAATGGCTATTTAGTGAACAGAAAGGAAACCACATTCCATTTTGCTCAGATAAGAAGCTCAAAGACACAGGGACGCTGTTTATTTCTAACCCGCTAACAATAATTTGTGCTATGTGGAGTGTGTGAATATAGAGGAGTCTGAATATACCCAATGTTAACATACAGGCTCCACATGTAGAATGTATGTATGTGAATAATGCACTAAAATAGTGTAAGTTAAGTATCAGAATCAATATACTTAGCGAAGAAGCCAAATCAGGTGCAAGTACTAACCTACTGATCGCTACATTGGAATATGCTCTGTCTGTTACTGTTTATAACAGGTGCAAGTGCTAACTTACTGATAGCTACACTGGAATATGCTCTGTCTATTACTGTTAATAACTCCTCCTATTATACAAGCTTACTTCAAAGTACTGCCTGTAACGTTTGTTGGTTTGTGGGTTAATTGCCCTGTTACAGTCCTTGGAGCATCACTACATGTAATTGCACAAAATAAACTGACACAGCACAACAGCTAAATTCACTTGTATTACTGTCCACTCACACCCTTACAATTGTACTCCTGTACTAGCAATATTGCCCTCCCTGCTTAAAACTGAAAATTGCTAAATAAAATTACTGAGCAAGATCTCAAGATCAAAGAGTGATGGAAAGGCCTCCCCTTGGACTGGTGATTGAGAGGAGAAAGCACTTAACTAAAACTGCCCCATCAACTGGACCCATCTTCATGCAAGCATCAGAAATGTGACTAACTATGGAGAATAAAGTTCCAAGCTGCTGCATTACATCAACATGACGAATAAAAGTAATTGCAACCGAGACGATGGTGGATGATGTTACTCTCCTAAAAATACCCTGAATGTACAAATATTCTAGCCTGAACCCTTGTAGATGTACCTGAGACTGCTGGTTTTTGCTGTAATAACTTATTAAGATGCCTGTGCCATCAGCTAATGTAGGAAATATGGTAAGTTATGCTGCTTTATGTTACATCACAAAAACTCAGCAGAAGAGAGATAATTTTATATATTTCAAAATATGTTTTTATAATTTATTTTGAGCGCTCATATTGGCCTGAGTCATGAATAAAAATGGCCAAAAGACCAGTGCACCTAATTAATAAAATAATAAAAACAATAATAAAATGAAGCAATAACTTATGAAATGAAAATAAACAAAGTAAAAAGAAACATAAAAACAGTTATTATCACAATTTTCACATATTAATTAATATCAATTATCACATGTTCAGATCCATATTAAAATAAAGTTCTTCTTAGAATTTAGATTATAATCATTATTTTATTTATTTATTTATTTGTAGTTGCCTTTGATTACCAGGGAAATCTTACTGGGCAAATCCCTTTTGCAGCAGAAGCATTAGGGAAAAAGACAACATTCCATACATTTACATAGGCAGCTAGTATGAGCTAACAATAAAAAAATATTGTGTGGCATTGAGCTACATAGAGTTTAACTGGTGATCACCATGTTAAGTACACTATATAGCATTTACAGCATATGCTAACGTTACCCCTACCTGAAGAACATACAGCATTATTTTACAGTTTATGTACAATGTTACATTTAAATGTTAGTACACGCGTAGTAGATGAGGCCTTGTATGTTTTATCTAACCAGTTAACTAGTTATTCATTTCGAACCTGTAAGCAGGTGACAGAGTGTAAGGATTTTATGATACCTGCTTAGAGAGCATTAGGAGGAGACCTATTACTGTTGTTTGTACAAGAGCAGGATTTTTTTTGTTGATAATATAATTTCACTGAGATTTTAAAATATAAATGGGAAATGCCTAGAATAAGAAATGGTGCTTAGTAATAAGAGTGTTACAAGTGTAGGACTATATTGTTGACAGATATGTTTCCAATGTGATTTTCAAATAGCAAATGAGGTTAGATATTCCAGATAATTGTTGGTTGAGACTGCCATAGTTTCACAATGCATATAAAGTTTAGACATTCAATGTTATGATTTTAAAATTCTGCAGAAAGCATTATTTGTTGGTTCAGAGAACGCAGCTGTCTCTAGGATGAATACCTGACTGACTGGAGGCAAAACATCTGTCTGGTCAGTTGAGGATGTTGTGGGTAGTCTTAATGCAAGTGCTGGCTAATCTATTAGGTACTGAAGACAGTTAAGGCACTGAAGTGTAATGCAGTAGTATGTTTACTTCATATGGTTACGTGCAAACTTTACTGAGGGAAGTGTAACTTAGGCAAAACTGATGAGGTATATAGGAGACCTGGGAGTAGATAGTCTTGAGATATGGTCTTAACATGTATGCTCAAACAGAAGTTTTAACTTTATAATGAAGGCATAGAGGTTTTGTGAACTTCATTTTGCATATGTTGGTTGTATCTTAATCTACGGTCAAGTATACCCAATAGTTTTGCATTTTTTTACTAGCTCGGTTTTAATGTTTCTGACTGGTAATCTTTTCAAATCATAGTAGTTTGATTGCAGAGTTGGAGGTGAAAATACCATTAATTTAGTTTTCTCTGGATTCAGGAGTAGCTTAGATTGTTCTAGGCAGTTTTCAATACTTGTTAAATAAATATTCCCTGGGATTCATGAACCTTGCACCAGGCACACGCATAGCGTAGGTGTTACAACGCCAGATATGGCCGCCGAGCGATTCAGGTACGATCCAAATCCACGTGCACTACCGGCGTGCGCCGGATTTGCACCGCCTCCAGCGTAGGTATGTTAAACACCCCATGTGCGGTGTTGCACCATGCAAATGAAGGCATATAGCGATCCACGAAGTGGCGCAGGCGTAGCATAAGGGCACGGCAATGTAAACCAAAAAAAAACGGTTTACATTTACCCAAACATGACATAGGAGTAACGGAAGGCTGTCAACGTCAGGTATCACACTGTTGCCATATGCCAATGGCGAAAGACACAGAGAATGTCAAAAGAAAACATGCACAACACGTAAACAATGACATAAATGGTATGTCCACAGAAACACACAGCAGAACCCCAGGACATGTCCGCAGAAGGTGCTAAACAATGAAATAATATGACAATGTCATAAAAGAGCAGTGTAATACACATCAGCTTCAAAGACACAATACACCATGGTATGCATGGAAAGCCACGTCCACGGTGCAAGGGTTGCCAAGGAGTCGCGGCAGTGTTCGGCGCGGTAACTATGAATTAGTAGTCAATGCCATGCAAATGAGGCAGATGATACTGAATTGCAAAACCCCCGCCGGCATAAGGCTGGACCAAACGGCGTAGCGGTAATACACCGAGGAGTGGCTCAGAGGGAATACATGTCAACCGCAGAGGGGTGTGCCACTGTAGGAGGAAGTACATTGGAGCCCAGCAAACATGGGCTGTACATCGCACATCACAGCAGCAGGACCGGTGTGTGGGGAAATAGTTGAGCTGAGAGCACACAATGCGCGCAGAGATGCATATGCACGAGGATGACTACGTTCCCTTAACCCAGTCATGTGATGCCCGCCCCGTCAACAATAACGGATACAGGAAGGTGATGCTGAGAATATGAGGAAATGCAGAAGCAGTGAAATTGGAGTAGTAATGAGCAATCAACACCAATCAACCCACGAAGGCCAATTGGCGGCAGCTGACAACTCTGCATGCAGAAACCTGCAAAATGGGATAGGGGAGGCATATGAATGCAAAGAAAGTAGGGTAGGTAGCAGATTGCAAAGAGTGAAGAACCGATACAGCAGAGCCAAGTAGACAGGCAGCATAACGGCAGCGGCAGACAAAACACACGATATGCCATGTCCCAGAAACTACATATGACAGGGCTCTGCAGGATGCAAGCCAGGAAATAGTAGGCGCAACATGCAGAAACAGTAAGGTAAGGTCGAAAGCTAATACAATGCAGGCAAGAGTAATGCAACACCAAAGGCAACAGTGCTGCAGTGCCAACGGTAAAACACGGAAGATAATCCACAGATCCTGCCGCACAGACACACCCTATGATGTCACCGTGTGTACAGCACAACAGTATAAAGTGTGAATGCACACAACACACAGCCGTGTATTCCCAAATGCCGCACTCTAGGTGTAAACACACGGGGAACTTTTAAAATGTACATGTTGGGTGCCGCTGTGGCCGTGATCCATCAGCATGTGTTAGAGACAGACGGAGTTGTGGAGGAGGGTGCCGACAACTACCGTAGGCCTCAGAGGAGAAGGAGAGTGTTCAGACCAAGGGTAACCTACCAGGGGCTACAAGACCTGGAGATAGTAGAGCGTTACAGGGTGGATAGGGACACTCTACAGCAAATAGCGGAGCTGTGCCGGTCACGCCTGAGAACAAGAAACAACAGAGGGGAGCCCATCCCAGTGGACACAAAGGTATGTGTAAGCTTGTGAATACTGGCTACAGGTACCTTTCAAAGGCCAACTGGGGATATAATGGGTATCTCACAGGCATCAGCATCCAGGGTACTACACCAGTTTCTGGATGCCATGTTACCACATGCCAATGAGCATATATACTTCCCCAGATCTCAGGAGGAGTTGGCTAGCAATATGCACCACTTCCACCATGTGGCACAATACCCGGAGGTACTGGGTGCGATAGACTGTACGCACATACAAATCAAGTCACCACCTGGGGAGCAGGGTAGACGCTACATAAACCGCAAGGGATTCCGCTCCATCAATAGCCAGGTCGGGTGCAATGCGCAGGGCATTATCATGGATGTGTGTGCTGGCAGCCCTGGAAGCTACCACGACTCCCATATCTGGCATGCCTCACAGCTGTATCAGGTATTCGCCAGGGGGGACATCACACAAGGCCACCTTGTGGGGGATGCTGGCTATGCACTGGAGCCGTGGATGATGACTCCCATCAGAAATGCACACACACACATGCAAGAACGCCATAATGAGGTACACGCACAAACCAGAATAATCATAGAGCGTGTGTTTGGGATGCTGAAATCACAGTTCCGGTGCTTGGATACATCCGGTGGAGCCCTGCAGTACTCTCCAGGCACATGTGCCCACATATTCATAGTATGTGCCATGCTACATAATATGATCCTGCGGAAGCAGCTGCTGCAGGGACATAATGGTGAAGGGCCACAAAGCCCACCACAACTGCCAAGGCCAGTACAGGCACAGAGGGTTCAGGACCATGAACAGACTGTGCCAGCCCCAGTAGGCAGACGGAGGCGTACCCAATATGCCTATGCCCTGGCAAAGAGGGTACGTATAGCACATACTCTAACAGCATAGGCCCCATGGACTGACACCTCCCTACCTGCACACACAGTGAAATGGACGGCACACAAACATGGCCACCCATAAAGTGTACCGTATGGGTGGCCCCATGTGTGACTCCAACATAGGCAGCACCCAAACTCTGCACACCCAACAGCTAGCGGAGCATGGAACTCCAACACCTGAACCGTACGTGGGTCCTACAGCAGACGGCGTTGCTGTATGCTGCCATGTTTGCTGCAAGGTGTATACATATAGACATGTACATATGTGCATATACAGATATGGAGATAGATATAACTACACACATAGAAATACATGTACACATATACATATAAAGTACAACAGGTAAGACAGGGAATGAGAGGGATGCAAGGTGACAGAGAAGTAACACGCGATATCTGTACATAGTAAACATAGTGAACTACAACCTGAGCATCCGGGAGGTTTAACAGAACAGGAAACCGCCACCCATGGAAAGCTCAACATATCGAAATGCATAACCGCGAGTCGGGATGATCAACAGGCCACAGTACAGTAACAGTACATGTGCGGGTAATACTATGATGATATGAGGGTGGAGGTAGACACTGCTGCCGGTGATGCGGGCCATGCCAGTACTGTGTGCAACCATCCCTGTGACTGCCGCAGTATGTGCACGTGTGCGGTGACGGTGCTGTGTGTTCCGCTGTGCGAGTGTAATGTGTGTGCCACTGTAAAATGTGTATGTTGATGCCATGTGACAGGCGGAGTGGAACAACATGTGTAGGCATACAGTATAGGAACCACAGGCGTATGTACACCAGTACTCCCAAAGTAGTACTGAGAGCCCCTCCCTGGCTAGGCGTGTGGCGACGTATAATGATGCAAAGTGAAAATGTCCCAGAATGTACCACAGGAATATAGCCAACATGAAATGGAAAGGACGTATGTAGAAATCCTGACCGTATGTATGACATCGATATGCTAATTGCAAAACGATACGTCAGCAAAGTCACACAGCAATAGCAATGTACCGCAGAAATACGCATATGCTACCCCGGTACTGATCGTGGCCACGTATCGGCCCGTACACACCGCTGTCTGTTCTACAAGTGTCAAACAAGCAATCGCCACCTGAAGAGGTGGCAACCATTAGCAAATAGGCTGTCCAAAGTACAGGACCACAATGACTGTAAATATCCAGGACAGAATGACAATGGATAGTCGTCACGTACAAACAACCGCAGATATACCACTGATGTGATGGAGGAATACATGCAGGAAGCACACACACAGGCGATACCAACACCACATGACAACAACACTACCTACACTCCCAGAACAACAGACAAGTAACTGCCAACTTCCCAGGCAGGGATGGAGCACACAGACAAGCATACCGTGTATGTAGAGATGCAAGGCCCACAACCCGTATCCGTCACCTACAACCTCCGATATTCCCCATCGCACATATCAAAGGGATACAAGCCGTAATAGCAGCACAAACATACAGGCAGTCAATGACAGCTGCATAACCGCAACATCTCGCATGGGAAACACTATCAACAGCGGATGCATACTTGCATCCGTTGTTTAAAGGAATACAACAGCTATGTTACACATCCGAATGCAAGACGCCATCAACATACGCCGTCAGGACAGGGACACCCACATGTCGAACAGAATACCATACCCAACACACACAATCCACGGCTAACACCAGTGCGAAATGTACCTGACGCCACACATAGTGGCCGCAGTTACACATAACATAACACAATACAGACCATCTCCACGAAGGTAGGGCAAATAACCAACGCCCAGGTGAGGAATGCAACCATGCCCTAGTTACGACGCGTAATGTACGAATGGAGTAGATGCACAAGTGATATGCGCACAAGTACACACTGAGGAACAGCCATTGGTGTGATGAACCCACATGTTGCAGGTAACGGATATAAGGATGACTCCCGGGATATTCAAACCGTATGCTCATACCGAACTACAACCTAGAAATGGATATAGTGAGAAAACGCAATAGCGAGACACGTAACGAAAACGGAAGGAAACACATAAAGGTATGTAGAACCCACGATATGTACGGGTATGTAACGCATGATGTGTATGACGAAGCTGCACTGTATGTGAACGGTGTTTGTAAGTAAGGATACTTGTACATAATGCAGAGAGGGGTGAAAGGTGGTTATGTAGTTCTATCCTGCTGAGCATACCAATGACTGTGGACACCGTGTGCACAGCAGTGGGACATCATGTACACAGCCGGGATAACACAAGGGCTGCCACAGGGGGGCAGAACACAGAACAATGCCACACCACAAGCCGATGCTGGCAGTGGATGTCCAACAAGGAAGTGCCATAGCAGGGGATAGGACATGTATGTATACTGTCACAGCACACATGTGTATGGGCATATACCGTCGATGTCATACGTAATGTGCGCACGACGTGCACGTATGCCTTGCAGTAGGGGATACTATGTCAACTATGTGTAATGTAAAGCTGTCATGGTGGATATGACAGACATCATACACAGTATCACAGGCATATCATGCATAATGGAGTTATGGCCTATTGGTATGTACAATAACAGGATACGTATGGCCTGTACATATGGGACAGAGTAGTAGCATAATAGCCATCCGAAATGGGAGGAACACCAAGTAACCATGGATAAACGATCTGTATCAGGTGCAATGTGGGCAACAATGAAGTCCGGCAGGTCCATGTGTAAACACATGTGCAGTGGACACAGTAGTGTCACCTCCCCATGGTAGTGTCCAGTGAACAGAAGAGGTGGGTGTCAACTGCATGTCTACACAGTACTGCTGCTGTGGTGGTACCATGACTACGTGTCACTCAAATAGCAAGGGAGCTATCACATGAACAGTGCCACTGTGTGTCCTTGTGGGATGTGCACAGGACCTATGTTCCTCAGCACGGTGTGTGTTGTGTCTGCATAAGTAACACAGAAGCCCAGCCCATGCAATGTGGCATGTGTGCACATATCCATGACTGGTGCGTTCACACTGCCCAATGCAATTGCCATGTATGAGTACTACATGCATCAGTAATGTGGAGGACATGGTCCATGTCAGAGCAGAAGACACCCCTGTGTATGTGGTATGCAGATGTGTACAGATGTGTTACCCGTCAGCCGCAGATGTAAACTGTCTGAGCCTGGTACACATCATGGCATGATAATGCTGTGCCATGTAAAGTCGTAGTCGTCGTGGAAGGTACACCACGAATGTGGTATTGTAACCCTGCCCGTGTGTAGATGTGTGTATGCCACAGGTACAATGGCTACCTATGTACCAGCAACATACACAGTACAGATAGGTGTGGCCCTGCAGATGTGTACCCATGCCACAGTGGAATATGGCAACCACAGCACCATGTGGGGCATGTGTGTACAGCAACCATGTACAATTTGATATGCATGTACGGGGACGGTATCCATGTGATACTCAGTGGATGAATGTTGCCATGCAAAGGTGATGTGCATGCACCATGTGTCATGCATCCTGATGCCATGACACCCACATGATGTATCTGCCACACCAACACCCGTACAGTTGTTATCTGTATGAGCTGGTGGAGCTATAATGGTGCAAGGTATGTAGATGTGGGATATCTAGGCATGGACAGTACTCTGTGACAGCATGTTGTGTATGTAAGCAAATAGTGAACATGAGGGGCCCCATGACTGAGGACTGTGTAATGCCACATGTACCTGACATGTAGTAGGTAGCATGATATGCTGGCACCACTGTGTGTCCTGCCCAGCCATGATTTTGGACACACCAGTGGTAACATAATATCTGGCACCACTGTGTGTCCTGCCCAGGAGTCATACAGCCTAACATCCTGAGACACAGGGTATGACGTGACGGTGGATGTGTACATTGCCAATACCAGAATGTGGAATGGTGCTGAAGGCCAATCTGAGGACAATGTCTGATCTGTTGCCCTCTGTACCACACCAAACACCCATGCAATGGTATGACAGGTGGCCAGCATGTGTATGTGGCGTGCTGTGGCACACAGGCACACAGAAGCCCAACAAGGGTGCCAGTAAAGGCCAGTAAAGGCATGGAGGTCATCAATGAGTGTGTGAAGCACGTTTGTGAGGATGTGCCCCAGTGCCATACAGAATGGCCCAGTCATGGGTGTACGAATGCAGTCCCACACGTGCAATGCAGTGCCACCCATGTGTAGTGCGATAGATGCGGCAGTGTGACGGTCAAGGTACACAATGTCCAACAACAGGCTAGCAGTGAAGTCAGTGGGCTGGTGTGGAGACACATACCAAACAGGTTGGCGGGACATAACAGCTAGGGAGCTCGGAAGGTGACATCGGGACAGTGTCTTAGGACATAACGTGTGCATGGCAGTACCATGTATGTGTCCACAGGGACATTACGATGTCCATGTATGGATTGCAACCCTGTAGTGAGTGAGAGTGTGTATTGTTGGTAGGTACACCATTGCCTGGCATGTTGCCAACATTATCTCAGTCAGCAATGCCTGGGTGACTGTTGTACACGACATTGAATGTGGATGTAGCCAAACAACACAGACATACCACCACACTGCCTGAGGACCCACACTGCAATGTGCGGCAGTCATGTGTAGGTAGCTAGCCTTGGAGCATGTGATGGACCACGATGACTCACCATGGCTGTCAAGTGATGCACCCCACACATGTGAATATACCCACCGTGCAACAGCCTGCACATGTGCCCATACAGCAGATGTGCATGGAACATGACCACCACCGTGGCATCTGTGAAAAGGCCAGTACTACCATGTCTCTGTGTGGAATAGCATGGTCCCTACCATTGCGTACATGCTACGGAAGTGCACTGTGATATGTGTCAGCATAGTCATGTAGACTGTCCATCTGCCGGGGTGCCATGCCATTAACAACCCCTGTCAGCCCACGGCAGTAGTACCGGCTGTGGAACACATGTACCATCTATGCTGCGATGGGTGTGTGTCCAGGGTGTGGCTAGCAGGGCCGTGAAGCATATATGTTCATCTACCAAAGGGGGGATAACCCCAGGTTTAACACACCAGACACATGGAGGTATTGTGCATGCTGAGGGTAGTGTAGGTATGGTATGTGTTGTGTAATGTGTCACCCAGCTAGGTGGAGTGCATGCCCAAGCATGTGTGGGTACATGGGTGCTCACTCTAGGGAAGTGTGGGTTGCTGTCAGCACATGGCAGTAGCCGCTGTCCGAGGCCCAATGTACAGTATGACAACACAGACAGCATGTAACCTGTGGTGTACAGTGTAAGCTCTTTTGCGTGTTACAATGTGTGTAGCGGTCACAAACATGGGTATCTGAACATGGAGCACCTACGATGCATTGTGTTCGGCAAATATCCAGTATGTGTGCAAAACATTGTGTGATGTGGGATCCCCTCACCTGTGTGTGTTGCAGTCCAGGTATGTGCTTGTGAGGTATGATCCGTGTACAATCTGTACTTGCAGGTGTGCTGTGCAGAGCATGGAGGCAGGTCCCAGGCACTGCAGATAAATGTGAGTCGTGCACTAGTGTGTGTGCCTTGCTTGTGTGCAGCACAGTGGAAGGTGCAAGCATTGTCCCACATGACCACATGCCGTGCCTGCCTGTGACAGCCCTGCTGTAGACAGTCATGTGACACCGCTACAGAGGCAGTATAGCATGTGAAGATGTACATGTGTGCTCCACACCCCAGGCAGATGTCCGCAGGTCATGTGTGCAACAGCAGTGTGGTTGACCAGGACTGTCATAGTGGTCTGATACCACATGCCTGTATAAGTACAGTATGAGCATAGTCAACAGTTGCAGTGACAGAGTAGGTCAATGTACAGTGTCCCCATGTTCAGACCACCGCCTACTGTACACTTGGCTAGACACACACCCAGAGGGTGAATATACCGGTGAGCCATCACATGTCCCAGTACACATAGCCTGTATAATGCCATCACAGGGCGGTCACAATAACATGTGGAATGACAGACATGTTGTACCAGGTGATGTGTCATGTGCGCATATGTTGAGTTGCACAGCCGTTCACACGTCCGCAACATATCAGTGCATGATGCCTAGTGTAACATGATGTGTGGAACT
Source organism: Protopterus annectens (assembly GCF_019279795.1). NCBI lineage: Eukaryota > Metazoa > Chordata > Ceratodontiformes > Protopteridae > Protopterus > Protopterus annectens. The sequence goes on along the minus strand of NC_056738.1, from coordinate 569,216,245 downwards.
GCACTGTGATCCACAATAGGGTTATCTGAGACAGGTGTGTTGTGAATGGTATAACCCATGGTTCCACGGGATATACACTGGTGCTGTTGGCTGCCATGCTGGGGGCCACCAGTGGTGCCTGCAGTGGTCATACAGACATACTGCACACATTGTTCTGGCAGGAATGTCCATTGTTGTGGATGATGTGTTGCTACGTGAAGGTAGGTGTGTGTTGTGAATGTTACCCATACAGATGTGACCATCAGGCACAGTCATGGTTGTCGACGGCATCACACCCATCCACAGCTGTCAGAACCCTGTCCCCAGAACGGGTGTCAGCCGTCCTCGTACTGTGTGACCTATGTGCAGATGGCGGAATACCTCCTACTGGCTGGCTAACAGTGTCATCTAGGAAGGCTATGTGATGGCTGGAATATGCCGTCATAATGTATAATGCCGGTATCCCAATGAAGTACATGGAATCACACACAGTACGCCATGGCTGGCATGTAAACCATGTATAACAATGACTGTGTGACAGACACAAACAATGCGGAGCCATGTTGGACATGCACCCAAGAGAACACCAAAGGAGGTATGTTGCACATATTGATGTACAACTGTCAGCTATGGCCATAGCATTGATGCAGACGCATATCCCCCACAGGCAGTACCACGCCATGTAGGTAGGGGGGCATTGCACGACTACATGTGACAGTTGCTGTACCGACACATGTACTGCATATCCGTCATGTAGGGGTAGCAGTGGTACGTGACCGTTGTACATGCCTGTACATATGACCATGTCCCACAGGATATGTGTTATGTGTGTACAACACGTGTTGTACCGTCATCAAGCTGTGAAGTGTATGGCTGCCAGTGTACCTGTGTGACATGGTCTGCAATGGGTGCAAAGCGCGAGTAGTGCATTTCATGCCCACATGCCCCACACAGGTGCATAGCCTGAACATACAATACAAAGAGGGTGTTGGATCATAGCAACCCACAAGAGGAGATGGGTACGGGTGGCAACCCACTACCACCCGTTCGGGTAAGGTGTAAATGTCCATGACACAGTAGCACCTGAGAAGCTAGCAGTACATCAGTACAGGGTGGCATGCATATATGTTCACTAATACCCCTGTGTGTCCCTCCACTGGCCCGTGGACAGACAGACACCAACACAATGTGCAGAATTGACATGTGTACAGCACATCACCGCTGCCTACTGTAGAACAGGCTTGCTGTGTAGACATGTGCACAGAAGGTCTGCGCCAGCCACACTCAAACACGTTATGTGTCGAACCCCAACATTATTTTAGCCCATGCCACAGACAGATGTGCACGCATCTGTCTATGTAAGTCTTGGAATGTCCCCGGCCTAGCAGTATAGCTGTGTCAGTGTTGCGAACAACATACGGAATGGGCTGTGTGTGTGAGGTGTGTGTCATACGTGTATGGTCCGATCGACGATACCATCAGTGCCCCTGCTATGTGAACATCCCTGTCCCCATACATGGATACCCATGCTGTGCCCAACACCACGCTCCCCGTGGGAGGGATGGCGCCAGCGGTGCACCAGCTGACATGGGGGTGGCAGCAGGCACTGGATGTAGACATATGTGGTACCCATGTCAGGCCAGGCAAACATCCATGTGCATGGGATAGCAGTGTGTGGGCACATACAGCACTGTGTTGAACAATATCGCAGCACATAGCTCCTGTCAGGGTAATGTGTATGCATGGATGTGCGATACCTGCATGCACCATACAAACCCCACCAAGCAGCGTGCAGCCTACCTTGCAGAAGGCCAGTGTCCACACCATGTTGATAGACATGTGTAATGTCCATATACACATAAGCAATGACATATGGAATGACAGCCACCCTGCCAATATCAGTACCCCCCAGGTGGGTCACATCCCAGTGCCATGTATGTGACATACCCTGCCATACCATGCAGCCCTGCTCAGCAAGGCTGCACATGCTATCACAGTCCTACATGGTGCGATGGACAAATGGCACTTGCACTATCAACCGTCCACACCAGTAATGTGGCAGTGATGCACCCTGTGGTGTCACAGGTGCTGTGTGTTTGTGTGGACAATGTGCATGCGCACATGCTATGCATGACCTTTCCTGCAAATGTCACATGGTTACACATTGTCCCATGTGTATCACATGTGCAATACAGGTGAGCCGTGGCAGGTTGGCCAACACCCGTACAGTGCTGTGTAGATGTACATGGCACAACACATGCATGTACAGGTGTCCATGTGTATGTGTGCAGTGCCACCGCTGACATTCATAATGGCCACGTACGTGATGCCTACTGACATATACACAGCATCCAGGTGAACAGTACAACTGTTGTCACATTGGGACACATGCCAACTGATATGAACACAGGGGCAGGCAGGTACACATGTCCACAGCAGGCTACCATCAACATGGTGTGTGTACAGTGTGATGAGTTGACACACAGATATGATATGAAACCCACTGCTTAATGGTGTGACGGCAACACGTCAGCTGTGTCACTGCCATGATGCATCGCAGAGATTACTGTGCAGATGTTGTACATGTCATAGCAATGTATGTCCAGCAGTATGCCAGTACATCAGTGTAAATGTGACCTGTCACCATCATTATGTCTTACAGATAATGCCACGTTCCTGGCTGCCAGCCTTCAGCCGCCAGGAGGATGACGTGATTGTCCCGTTGCTCCACGACAACTACGATATACTATTCAGCCATGTGCCACAACAAGCACAGCAACGGGACGACTTGTGGCAGGATATGCGCAGGAGGGTGAACAACATGGGTGGCAACAACCGCACCTACCAGCAGATCCGCCGACACTGCACAGACCTAATTCGGCATGCGAAACAGCGTGCCACCGCAATCGCCAGACAACAAGGTGGGACAGGTGGTGGGCCACCAACCCAGCCCCCACTCACACACATGGAGGAGCTCCTGGCCAGTCTGGGGACACCCAGGGAACAACATGCAGAAACACTCGCTGCCATCGTGGAGGTGGGTGTCTCCCAACCAACGAGCCTGGAGCTGCCTGGTAAGTCAGTCTTGCATGTGTGTATGATAACTGACGTAGGTGTGGGTGTCATAGTACACCACATAATATACCAACACATGCCAGGTATATGGCCACACAAGCTGCATACTACAGTATGCTACGTTATGTTTGCAGACATGTGCATAACACATGCTACCACACAGGTACATGATGTGACATGCACAGTGCTTACTGTGGCTACAGTAATGGATAATGTGTATACTGTTGTGTCATTCCTATACAGGTACCTCTGGCGTGTCGCACAGACATGGGTCCGTCGCAGGTGAGACTGTTGCTAGTAATAGGCATGTTACACTGTATAGATATTCCCCATGTGTCCAGGTATGACATGCACACCTGGGTCTGCTCCAGTCACGGTATACAGGTTGCACCACCCGACACACACGCCACCCATGTACAGTAGATACAACCGTTAGTATACACCGGTATGACACCACATGACCCATCTGTGTGATATGTGCAGTCAGCTATGCATGCAATGGTGGAGGTGTTCTACAATGGCTGCATGTGTAGTATGCATCGGAATGCCTTTGCGGTAAGCACACAGTACCACATAGTGAGCTGTGATCTGGCCAGCACACAGGTGTTACCAATGTGACCTATGCCCCTGCATTCTGTGCACACGTTGTGACATGGCACATGACATGTCCCATGCACGTGGTGTTCTGTCTGCAACATTGTCACACCATGACATGACCTCATGCGACATAGCAGACATCCACAATGTCTGCATAGCCTTCGGGAATGTGACACCTCAGACTAGTATGGGTGTATGTCACATGGGCCACCACAGAGATGTGTACACGATGCCCATCACACACAATTGTCCATGACCCAGTCAAACATGGCCATGGGTGATACCCACAGGCATGTTGCCACACAGTACATCTGCAGTGAGTAGTCATCTTTGCACCCTGTCCACACATAGTGCGATCATAGCTGTAGTGGACCCCCTGTACATCTGATGTGGTACACCAGACAAACGAAATGCCTGTCTGCAGCCACTGGAGGTGCCACCAATGTCTACCATATACGTGCTGTGGAACAGCATGACTGTGTTGCAGACATGGCAATGCAATGCGTCCATGTTACGCATCACACAGAAACATACCTGTGTCTTGCTGCCATGCAGTGGCACAGTGCCCGTACTCCCCACTGTACAGCTGTGTACACAGCTCACACCAACCACACCTGCACAGACATCCTTGTTACACATGCATTCTATCTGTAGCCTGTACACATAACACTGCACTGTGACGTCCAGTTTGATGTGGTGCATGTGGTGGGACACCATTGTCACATGTCCAGATGTTATCGCACATGTTTGCGGTGTACATGACAAAGTGACGCCAGCCATGTGTAGTGTTAACCCGCCTGTGGCCACACGGTGTATCACTGTGATGCATGCAAACTACCATGAATGTGTGTACTGCAAGCCTACTGAAATGACACCTGCTTGATGTAGTGTGCACCCCAGGGCAGTATGCATACTACCACTATTAATGTCTGGCCTGCATTCACTGAGCTGTGGTGTGGGAATGCTGCATGCCACCTGCAATATCACATGCATGATGTGTCTGCATGTGTGTGTGTCTGCGTGTGTGTGTCAGCGTGTGTGTGTCTCCACATGTGTGTGTGTGTGTGTGTGTGTGTGTGTGTGTCTGCGTGTGTGTGTGTGTGTGTCTGCGTGTGTGTCTGTGTGTGTGTGTGTGTGTAATGTATCTTACAGTATGTCTTTGTATCCACAGGTGCTGTAGGTGCGTTCCCCTCCTGCGGTCCATCTGATGCTAGTGTCCCCACAGATGCTAGCGGTGATGACCATATGCATGAGGCACAGGCAGGATCATCACGGGCAGAAGCTGCGCCATTGGTTAACATCCCACCTATGTCCCCTTCATCTCCACACACGGTTCAGATGCCGACACATACCACATCACCGTTGCCCATAGAGGAAGGACAGTCATCGTCTGTTGGCACTGAGCAGGACTGTGTGGTGGCTAGAGAAGGTGCGGGTACACACCATGTTGCCAGTGTAATGACTGGTGATGTGCCACACAGGCATGTGGCTGGTGCTGCTCGTAGGAGGAGCTCTGGTAGACATGCACCTGCCGTACAGGGTGCAGAGGCTGGTATCACCAGACGCATGTTTCAGACTGTAATCGTGGCACAGGCACGTGCCAAACGGCAGAACCAAGAAGGGCAGAGGCTGCAGAGGGCCGCAATCCGTTCCTTAAATGAGAACATCCAGTCATTGGTGAATGCTCAACAGCAGCTTGCCGATGTTCTGGATAGGAGATTAGGTGAGATGGTTGGAATCCTCGACCAAGGCATGTCAATCCGCGAGCGTGAGCTGTCTGTGCTGGAACACCTGGTAGGGGTGAGGCGTAGGACACGTGGCCGTAGGCCAGCAACACCACCTAGTGCAGGTCGACGTGTGCGTGTCACCTCTCATGCCCACTCACACAGTGCTGGTAGCAGCAGTAGTGCAGCTGGTGCTACACCAACCACACCAGGACACAGCAGGCCACATGGACGTGGCCCTGGCCGGTCCCAACGTGGACACGGTTCCAGCAGACATGTATCATCGGAGAGTGACCACTCCATACCTCTACCCGGTAGTGCCCGTGCGACCCCAGGCAGGCACGGGTCACATGGCCGCAGGCGGACACAGTGAGCCGTACAACCTGCACTGTACAGTCTGGGGCTGCCAAGTATACCCCGTGTAGGCATCACAGATGGCTGAACTGTGTACACACATACCCACACACAGCAGATACAACTGTAGGGCTCCACCACATCCACATGCATACTGTACAGTCATGCCCAGTATATGCACCGGCCCTTACACACACACACATGATGTCATCCATTGGTACAGCCTATGCCCCTGGCACACATATCACCCTGTGCATATGATGAAGCCTCTGCCGCAGCACCGTGTTCCACACCATCGGTGCACGGTTATGCAAACATATTCTGATGCACAGGGTGGACAAGATAGTGAGAGGTGTATGTGATACCTGTGTCCGCATAGTGCGCAATGTGTATGTTGCAGTGGTTGTGTATGACAGCTGACAGGTGCGTATGTGACATGGGTTGTGTACCGACATCATGCAGCAGACATACCATGTAGTGCAGGTGCAGCATACATTGATCTGTGTACACGGTATGCGTGGCGGTTACATGTGTAGCACCATGTTGGTTCTGTTAACCTGTATGCCAAATATGGTGTACTTGCATGTGCCTACTGGGAACACTGTTATCAGTCCCCCACGTGTAGCTGTGGGTTACCCACAGGCACATCTGGCAATATCAGCATACCACAGGTACCCACAACCTGCATGGACCCCTACATAGGTACATAGGCATAGGTACATACCAGCCTATGTGCCCTACGGCATGTGTAAGCCTAGCCAGAGTGTGTGTGGCTGTCACCACCCCTTAGGATGAGGATACTACATCCATCGGTTCACTGTCCCTCTGTCCAGCAGTGACACAGAGATGATGCCTGGCGCATACCTACGATCACACATCCACACGTCAGGATTACTCTTGGACAAAGTCAGTCAGTGGCTCTGCTTCACATGGGCTGGTAATCCTTTCCATGTTGTAGGGGGTCTCTGGGCGATGACTCTGTCCCCCCAGCATGTCCTATTTATGTCCGTGTTGAGGTGTCTGTCAGTTGCATCTGTGGGCATGTTTGCTTGGAGCCTAGGAGGTGGAACATGTCCATGTCACCCAGGTCGGACATGGCCGTGTATGACAGGCACAGATCACCTCAGAGCAGACGGGCTGAGAAGGTATACAGCCGGAGTCCCCTCGGTCAGGCAGCGTGTGACACATGTCTCAGCACCTTTATCCCTATGTTGTGGAACGTTTGTGGTCCTTCCGAGTGCTGCAGGTGTCAGGTTAGGTACATCCCAGATGTGGCGTTGTATGCAATCATTGGTCTGATGTGTGAAGAGTACAGGGGTACAATGAACTCCCCTGATGTGGATGTGAATCCCTTCCTGACCAGGTGGCCACAGTGGAATGTCTTCCCAACCACATTGGCAATGTGAGTGTCGACAGAGGTTACCGACAGGTGTGGTACCCATGTCCCTGATCACGTCCACCATGTTTAATGGATTACCACCTATATGGTAAGTTGGGGTGAACATGTCTTTCCCACTGGGTAGGTCTACACCTTCCCTGGCATGTAGCATCAGGCCATGGCTCTGGCACCAGTTATCCATTTCTATGAGACCCCAGGTGGATGTCCGTGTCTGATGGGGTGTTGAGTATGGTGGCCGGTGTGCAGTCATCTGCATACCTTGTCTGCCACAATCCCCCTATGTTTGCATGCACATTGGAAGGTTGAATGCCGAACAGGAGGGGGCCCAGGACTGAGCCCTGTGGGCCACCAGTCGAGACCAGCTTGGAGTCTGACATGGCACCAGAAACACAAACCCTGTGTGGTGTGACCTCCATCCAGTTGGCAAACCATCGTGTGACATATGTCTCCACATGTATGCTAGTGAGCCTTTCCATGCTGCCCATGTGGAGTGTTGTTTGAACGCTCCCGCCAGGTCATGGTAGTCTGTGCAAACCGACGTACCCCCATCAATGGCCTTAGTGACCCCACCAGACAGGTCGAGCAGGTTTGAGAGGCGGGATCTGCCCTTGACTAAGTCGATGTGGGTATGTTCCGGTATTGGCTGTACACCACTGTCTGTATTTATGGGCTCCAGATAGGACCTCCCCACAGCTTTGCAGACAAGGCTTGTCAAGCTGATAGGGCAGGGATGTCTACAGTCCATAAGAGCACTACCCTGGTGTAGTGGGACCACAGTTGCCGTATGCCATCCAGCGGGGACATAGCCCGTAGTAAGCCTAAGATGACACAGCGGCCTTATGTGCTGGGTGAGGGCCTCAATGAGGTTGTGTAGCACACAGCCAGGGACACCATCTGGTCCCATTGGTGCTGTGTTCACCGCTTAACAGATATCAGATCTCTCCTGGGCATACGGGATGTTTGGGAGGCTAGACTCTGGTGGGATGGATACGTCCCCTCTTGGGGGGGTAGATGTATGCATGGAACATGTCCGCTGGTTTGTTGACAATGTCTGCGGGTTCAGTGATCATTGTACCATTCTGGAGTAATTCCGGGCATGACTGTGTGCTCCCACCCATGTCCCTACCACAGCTAAGGAAGGCCCTATGGTTGTCTTATGTGTCCTCTGCAGTACCACTCCCACAAGCGGCCTTGGATGATTGTATGTCTGATCGTATGTTAACGCCGGTATTAATCAGTGATGCCTTTCCTGGTACTGATATTGCTCTGTCATGTATTAGCTCCAACCCTTGTTGTACAGTTTGTCAATGGCTGGGGTCCACCAGACCATGTGCCTGCCTTCGGTGGACAAGGTCCTGATGTTATCAGGATTGCTTGGTGCAGACATCCCTGGGGGTGCTCATAGAAGGCATTTGTAAGGGTTTCAGCAGTGTGGCCTGTGTTTACCACTGGCATGGAGGCCTTGTAGGGTACCACACCGGTCGTATGACATGTGTGGTTCACTGTGGAGAGGTCGTCACTGTGGTCTCCCATGCCGGTGTTGGGTGCAGGATGCGGATCACCAGTGGATTCACTATACAGTCTGACATCACCATCGAGGGATGTACATCCTGTGTGGAGCATATCGTCCCCATGTGTGATGATCAGAACTGGTATACGTCCCCCCCTTGTGGGTATGGTGCATGGTTGTTCCACAGCAGTCAGGTGTATGAACACCTGTGACCTTTGGCGTAGGGTGTTGTGTCCTGGGTAATGTTCCCGGTCTATGTATGGATGGTTGATGTCACCCAATATGATGGTGTTGTGAGAGCATTCACACTCACCAGTGTCTTCAGGAAGGCTGTGCAGGTATCCTGGGTTTGGGAGGGTGGTCTGTAGCATGCAACAAACTGTAGGGCAGTCCTAACCATGGTTAATTGCACCTGGATATTCCCCGCTGCTACGTGCATCTCTGCCAACATGCAGGTGTGTGTATCCTCCATGGAAATGGTGTCTCCCCCTCCTTTTGTATTAGGTCCGGGTTATGGTCCTGAACGCGTGATATGGGGTATGACCCGATAGTGCTGGGGTGCTCTCAGCAGCCCTGACCAATGTTTCAGTCATAGCACTGACATCGATGTCCTCCATACTGAGGAGGGCATTTGAGGGTGTGCAGCTTGGCCGTAGACCACTGGCAGTGAGCAGTATTATCCTGTGTGTTCTCCAGGTTTCAAAAAACAGAAAAACGGACTCCTTGTACCAGCAGGAAAAACAGAATCCAAACGTGTTCTTAACGCGTTTTTATTTTAAAGTGCAAAAGCGTTTTCGCCACGTACCAACGTAGCTTCTTCAGAGAATTACAAAAACTTTAACTTTACTACCACTTTTTATATATAACATTAGAGGAAGTGACATCACTGGAAGTGAGCAAATTGAAAAAAATAATAAAATACTTAAAAAGTGAAAAAGTTTAAAATGAAATGCATAATTCCATATATTAACTATTTAGTAAACAATTAATCAAAGTGTGTGTGTCAAATATTTACAACAATTAAAAACTTATATGAAATTAGTTTCTATTAAATACTAAAAAAACACTTTTTAACCTTCCGACAGCATAAGGTATGTTATCCACTAACTAATGCTAGTCGGCTTTAACCTTTTATACAAAATTAAATAACACAACACTTACATAATAGAATAAATTAAAAAGGTTCAGTAATGGACCTTAGCAATATCCAATAATAACTCTAATAGTTATCAATACAAAAGACTACTTATAAGTAGTCACTACACAAATGTCATACCAAAAAATTATCTTAAATAACTCCTCATTTTTAAAACTGAGGAGATATTACAGTGCTCATTGAGACCTGGGTGGCTAAAAGCGTCAGTTCTCAATTGCCACTCAAGTTCACATAACTCTAAAAATAGTGGAGTAGGCCCCCCCCGAATGTTGCTGTTAACCTGGTCAATGGCCATAAATGTGAAAGAATGGCCTGGGTGACAATCAATGTGTTTTGCTAGAGCGTTAGTGTCCTTGTTTTTCTTAATGGCATACATATGCTCATAGACTCGATCGCGTAATCTGCGATCGGTCTTTCCAATGTAAAATGAGGCACAACACTCGCAAAAAGCCACATATACTATAGACCTACTTTCACGGTTTAGTGGGTATTTTATCACGTATTTTTTATCCCTGATTTTATAAGTTTGACCAGTTTTCATTTTGTGACACCAAGTGCAACAGTTACAAGCATACATCCCTAAACGTCTATTGAACCGTGTATTGGAATTGTCTCTTTGAAGGAGTTCTTTTAAATTAGAATTCCTCTTAAATACAAAGTTTGGAAAAAGGCCTAGCTTTTCTGAAAACCCTGGAGTACTCAAGATATATTGCCAATTTTTTTGAATGATTGGAATAGTCGACCCTGAATTGAAATTGTATGTAATAATGTAACTTATTACAAAATCACGTCTGACTTCAGGACCTGTGTTAACTTCAATAACTTGAGTGTTTTGTATTTCTGACATTGGTGAATCAGACAAATCAAATGTCACATCATGGTTTATTTGCCAAAGAATAGGCTTATAAAAACCGCTAGTTCTCTTAGTTGTAACTTCAAAAATTAGATCATCCACTAACTTTTTAGGATAGTCCCTGTTAAGGAACATCTCACAGAGCAAGTCACATTCATTAAGGAAGTCCAAATAATTGCTGCACATCCTTCCTGCTCTCACCAGCTGGCCCTTCACAATAGATTTCTTTTGTCTGAGAGGGTGAAAACTGGAAAAATGCAGGAATGAGTTGCAGTATGTTGGCTTCCTAAAAATGCTAGACGTATAAACATTAAGTCTATCGTCCTTCCTTAGTTTCACGTCCAAGTAGTCAATTTCAGACTCTGAAAATTTGGACGTAAATTTCAAAAACTCCGTTGTACTATTCAAAAAGACAACAAACTGGTTGGCTTCTGTTGCATTACCATCAAATAGAATAAAAACATCGTCAAGGTATCTCGTATAATATTTTACAAAGCAGTATTCACTTGAAGGAAAAGAAAATTCTTTTCCCAAAATCCCATAAAGAGTTTAAACTGATGCTCACAGGGAGAGCCCATTGCGACTCCTGTTTTGCAAGAAAAACTTCTTATCAAAAAGAAAATAGTTTGATGTAAGAACTATGTCCAAAATCTCAGTTACAAGATCTATTTCTATTTTTGGCACCCCAAAGTCAGCAAGTAGTAACCCTATCCATTCCAGTGCTTCCTGATGTGGAATGGAAGTGTACAAGTCCACGACGTCAATCGTGAGAAAATTGTACACAGGGTTAAAAGACAAGTTGTTAATGTTAGTCAAAAAATTCCATGAGTCTTTACAGACTCCACATAGGTTTTTAACATATTTTGTTAAAATACTGTCAACCAATTTAGCACAAGGGTACGTCATGGATGAACGACCATCAACGAGAGCCCTCATGGGAGGATTTTTGAGATCTTTATGGACCTTGGGGATGCCAAACATTACTGGGATTTTTGGCATAGTAATGTCTATAAAATTATAAGTTTCCAAGTCGATTTTACCTGCCAAGAATAAATCACGGAAAAGGCCTCTCATAAAGGTATGACTTTGATGGACTTCATTAAGTGAAGCTGCAGAGTAAGCAGGTGTCATAAGGACCTCAAGCATTTTTTCAGTATACATGGAGTTGTCCATAATGACCAACCCACCTCCCTTATCCGGTTTCATAAGTCTAACTGGAGCGAGACATAATTCATTTAGTAAGTATAGTTGTTCCTTAGAAGTATTATGTTTTATTTGAAAAACATTCTGATTTGACTTAAATGAATGTCTCAAATCAACTTCACAAACTCTTTCAAAAAGTTGTAAAGTAGGATGAAGGGGTGGGTTAAACACACTAGGTAACTTTAAAGTGTCATGAGGCATTGAATTTTCACTGTTGAAAAGGAGCTTCAGGTTAAGTTTCCGGACAAAACATTTAAGTTCTATGATTTCTTTTGAAATGTCACCATATTTTCGGGACAAAAGTATATCCTAAAGCAAGAAGCTCAACAAGTTTATTATCAATTTTTACCTCACTAAAATTGTAAATCTTAAAGTCGCCTTTTTGGTTCATAATAATATCTGGAACCTCATTAGGTTTATCACTTTGGAGATCTTCCGTAATATAATCTACTTGAGAAACACAATCATTAAAATCAGAAAAACTATCTGTAAGAACCATATTTGGACCAGTAAATACTAGTTCCGATTCGTTTTCCTGTTGTATTGATTGTGGAAATTGCGTTTGCCTAAAAAAACACTTTCTCCATGTGTTCCATTTGCTTGGTTGTGTTTGTTACCTGTGTTTTTAGCCTTAAGACCCTTTATTCTATCACTGCGTCTTGGTCCTGTTTCTTCAGGACCAAGCATAGTATCATCCGGTTGGAATTCATCCAACTCGGTGATAGCTGTATCATTAGATGGTCGTTGACTATGGCTAATAGTAGTCACCTTTAAGTCTGAGTATACAAGTTTAGGATATGCGCTATTGTCAGTGTAAGCCTGCCTGTCTCTCACTAATTTTTTATTTTTATTCAGTTTTAACTTTGCAAGAAAACCATCAATACTAGACAAGGTGCGATCATAGTCGAACCTATATCTTGCAAAGTTCAAATCTGCTTTAATTTCAGCATCTAATGAATTAATTTCATTCAATAGCACATTCACATGTTGGTCATAATGTTTTATAATCAATTCCAACAGCTGAATACCTTGTTGTTGAAACAGTTCTTTCAAATCAGCATAAAAGCATGCATCATACAATAGACCTGAAGGGGAAAAAGTACAACGTAGACCCTTCGGTACTAAATTCTCTTGAATACATTGTTTGAAATAGGAAGATTCAAGTTGTAATTTTTTCAACCTGAGTATTTTACTATCAAACACTTTTAATTTGTTAGACAACAATTCATTATTAGAGTCTGCGTTAGAAGCATTGGGGCTTCCTACCCCGTTAAACGAAAATTTGAAGTTATCTGTATTAGCCATCCACTCGTTAAGCACAAACGGGGCTTTTAAGTTAACATTCTGTGCGCCCGGTATTACTGCATTGCTAGTTGGATGTGTCCTTAGATTGAGGACGCCAGACTCCATGTTTAAACGTTCATCTGTTACCACACTACTGAAAAGCCGCGCTTCTGGATTGTTAACATTAGTTCTAACATTGTTAACACCTGGCGTATTAGTGAAAGCAAGACATGGAGTAGAAAAAGTACCTGTATTGGGTAGTAAACCCGCACCTGCTGAGTTCCATTGCTCTGAATTTTGAGCCAACGCTTGAAAAGGTTGTTGGCTATTAGTAGGTTGAATCGGTTGAGCTGCTTGAATAGAAAAACCAGAGCTCTCAGACACAGAGTTACCGTCTGTCCCTCCACGAACCAAACTCGAGGTAGAGGCTTCAGTGCGGTTTCCAAGTCTGTTAAAAGCTTCCAGTGAGTCAAATCTTGCATTGAGTAGGTCCAATCTCCTTGAGAGCGAAACCAATAGTGATGAAACGTCAAGAGGTGCTTCATTATTCAATGCCGCTGCACCTGAATCCGCAAACAAGCGGGGGCTGCTGGGACTAACAGGAGAATCCGCTGACATGCTGACGAACCAAGACACAAGTTGAATGAACCGACAAATCCAAAAAACAGAAAAACGGACTCCTTGTACCAGCAGGAAAAACAGAATCCAAACGTGTTCTTAACGCGTTTTTATTTTAAAGTGCAAAAGCGTTTTCGCCACGTACCAACGTAGCTTCTTCAGAGAATTACAAAAACTTTAACTTTACTACCACTTTTTATATATAACATTAGAGGAAGTGACATCACTGGAAGTGAGCAAATTGAAAAAAATAATAAAATACTTAAAAAGTGAATAAGTTTAAAATGAAATGCATAATTCCATATATTAACTATTTAGTAAACAATTAATCAAAGTGTGTGTGTCAAATATTTACAACAATTAAAAACTCATATAAAAATAGTGTCTATTAAATACTAAAAAAACACTTTTTAACTTTCCGACAGCATAAGGTATTTTATCCACTAACTAATGCTAGTCGGCTTTAACCTTTTATACAAAATTAAATAACACAACACTTACATAATAGAATAAATTAAAAAGGTTCAGTAATGGACCTTAGCAATATCCAATAATAACTCTAAAGCCGACTAGCATTAGTTAGTGGATAAAATACCTTATGCTGTCGGAAAGTTAAAAAGTGTTTTTTTAGTATTTAATAGACACTAATTTTATATGAGTTTTTAATTGTTGTAAATATTTGACACACACACTTTGATTAATTGTTTACTAAATAGTTAATATATGGAATTATGCATTTCATTTTAAACTTATTCACTTTTTAAGTATTTTATTATTTTATTATTTTTTTCAATTTGCTCACTTCCAGTGATGTCACTTCCTCTAATGTTATATATAAAAAGTGGTAGTAAAGTTAAAGTTTTTGTAATTCTCTGAAGAAGCTACGTTGGTACGTGGCGAAAACGCTTTTGCACTTTAAAATAAAAATGCGTTAAGAACACGTTTGGATTCTGTTTTTCCTGCTGGTACAAGGAGTCCGTTTTTCTGTTTTTTGGATTTGTCGGTTCATTCAACTTGTGTCTTGGTTCGTCAGCATGTCAGCGGATTCTCCTGTTAGTCCCAGCAGCCCCCGCATGTTTGCGGATTCAGGTGCAGCGGCATTGAATAATGAAGCACCTCTTGACATTTCATCACTATTGGTTTCGCTCTCAAGGAGATTGGACCTACTCAATGCAAGATTTGACTCACTGGAAGCTTTTAACAGACTTGGAAACCGCACTGAAGCCTCTACCTCGAGTTTGGTTCGTGGAGGGACAGACGGTAACTCTGTGTCTGAGAGCTCTGTTTTTTCTATTCCAGCAGCTCAACCGATTTCAACCTACTAATAGCCAACAACCTTTTCAAGCGTCGGCTCAAAATTCAGAGCAATGGAACTCAGCCGGTGCGGGTTTACTACCCAATACAGGTACTTTTTCTACTCCATGTCTTGCTTTCACTAATACGCCAGGTGTTAACAATGTTAGAACTAATGTTAACAATCCAGAAGCGCGGCTTTTCAGTAGTGTTGTAACAGATGAACGTTTAAACATGGAGTCTGGCGTCCTCAATCTAAGGACACATCCAACTAGCAATGCAGTAATACCGGGCGCACAGAATGTTAACTTAAAAGCCCCGTTTGTGCTTAACGAGTGGATGGCTAATACAGATAACTTCAAATTTTCGTTTAACGGGGTAGGAAGCCCCAATGCTTCTAACGCAGACTCTAATAATGAATTGTTGTCTAACAAATTAAAAGTGTTTGATAGTAAAATACTCAGGTTGAAAAAATTACAACTTGAATCTTCCTATTTCAAACAATGTATTCAAGAGAATTTAGTACCGAAGGGTCTACGTTGTACTTTTTCCCCTTCAGGTCTATTGTATGATGCATGCTTTTATGCTGATTTGAAAGAACTGTTTCAACAACAAGGTATTCAGCTGTTGGAATTGATTATAAAACATTATGACCAACATGTGAATGTGCTATTGAATGAAATTAATTCATTAGATGCTGAAATTAAAGCAGATTTGAACTTTGCAAGATATAGGTTCGACTATGATCGCACCTTGTCTAGTATTGATGGTTTTCTTGCAAAGTTAAAACTGAATAAAAATAAAAAATTAGTGAGAGACAGGCAGGCTTACACTGACAATAGCGCATATCCTAAACTTGTATACTCAGACTTAAAGGTGACTACTATTAGCCATAGTCAACGACCATCTAATGATACAGCTATCACCGAGTTGGATGAATTCCAACCGGATGATACTATGCTTGGTCCTGAAGAAACAGGACCAAGACGCAGTGATAGAATAAAGGGTCTTAAGGCTAAAAACACAGGTAACAAACACAACCAAGCAAATGGAACACATGGAGAAAGTGTTTTTTTAGGCAACATAATTTCCACAATCAATACAACAGGAAAACGAATCGGAACTAGTATTTACTGGTCCAAATATGGTTCTTACAGATAGTTTTTCTGATTTTAATGATTGTGTTTCTCAAGTAGATTATATTACGGAAGCTCTCCAAAGTGATAAACCTAATGAGGTTCCAGATATTATTATGAACCAAAAAGGCGACTTTAAGATTTACAATTTTAGTGAGGTAAAAATTGATAATAAACTTGTTGAGCTTCTTGCTTTAGGATATACTTTTGTCCCGGGAAAATATGGTGACATTTCAAAAGAAATCATAGAACTTAAATGTTTTGTCCGGAAACTTAACCTGAAGCTCCTTTTCAACAGTGAAAATTCAATGCCTCATGACACTTTAAAGTTACCTAGTGTGTTTAACCCACCCCTTCATCCTACTTTACAACTTTTTGAAAGAGTTTGTGAAGTTGATTTGAGACATTCATTTAAGTCAAATCAGAATGTTTTTCAAATAAAACATAATACTTCTAAGGAACAACTATACTTACTAAATGAATTATGTCTCGCTCCAGTTAGACTTATGAAACCGGATAAGGGAGGTGGGTTGGTCATTATGGACAACTCCATGTATACTGAAAAAATGCTTGAGGTCCTTATGACACCTGCTTACTCTGCAGCTTCACTTAATGAAGTCCATCAAAGTCATACCTTTATGAGAGGCCTTTTCCATGATTTATTCTTGGCAGGTAAAATCGACTTGGAAACTTATAATTTTATAGACATTACTATGCCAAAAATCCCAGTAATGTTTGGCATCCCCAAGGTCCATAAAGATCTCAAAAATCCTCCCATGAGGGCTCTCGTTGATGGTCGTTCATCCATGACGCACTTTGTGCTAAATTGGTTGACAGTATTTTAACAAAATATGTTAAAAACCTATGTGGAGTCTGTAAAGACTCATGGAATTTTTTGACTAACATTAACAACTTGTCTTTTAACCCTGTGTACAATTTTCTCACGATTGACGTCGTGGACTTGTACACTTCCATTCCACATCAGGAAGCACTGGAATGGATAGGGTTACTACTTGCTGACTTTGGGGTGCCAAAAATAGAAATAGATCTTGTAACTGAGATTTTGGACATAGTTCTTACATCAAACTATTTTCTTTTTGATAAGAAGTTTTTCTTGCAAAAACAGGGAGTCGTAATGGGCTCTCCCTGTGGAGCATCAGTTGCGAACTTCTTTATGGGATTTTGGGAAAAGAATTTTCTTTTCCCTTCAAGTGAATACCTGCGTTTTGTAAAATTTTATACGAGATACCTTGACGATGTTTTTATTCTATTTGATGGTAATGCAACAGAAGCCAACCAGTTTGTTGACTTTTTGAATAGTACAACGGAGTTTTTGAAATTTACGTCCAAATTTCCAGAGTCTGAAATTGACTACTTGGACGTGAAACTAAGGAAGGACGATAGACTTAATGTTTATACGTCTAGCATTTTTAGGAAGCCAACATACTGCAACTCATTCCTGCATTTTTCCAGTTTTCACCCTCTCAGACAAAAGAAATCTATTGTGAAGGGCCAGCTGGTGAGAGCAGGAAGGATGTGCAGCAATTATTTGGACTTCCTTAATGAATGTGACTTGCTCCGTGAGATGTTCCTTAACAGGGACTATCCTAAAAAGTTAGTGGATGATCTAATTTTTGAAGTTACAACTAAGAGAACTAGCGGTTTTTATAAGCCTATTCTTTGGCAAATAAACCATGATGTGACATTTGATTTGTCTGATTCACCAATGTCAGAAATACAAAACACTCAAGTTATTGAAGTTAACACAGGTCCTGAAGTCAGACGTGATTTTGTAATAAGTTACATTATTACATACAATTTCAATTCAGGGTCGACTATTCCAATCATTCAAAAAATTGGCAATATATCTTGAGTACTCAGGGTTTTCAGAAAAGCTAGGCCTTTTTCCAAACTTTGTATTTAAGAGGAATTCTAATTTAAAAGAACTCCTTCAAAGAGACAATTCAATACGGTTCAATAGACGTTTAGGGATGTATGCTTGTAACTGTTGCACTTGGTGTCACAAAATGAAAACTGGTCAAACTTATAAAATCAGGGATAAAAATACGTGATAAAATACCCACTAAACTGTGAAAGTAGGTCTATAGTATATGTGGCTTTTTGCGAGTGTTGTGCCTCATTTTACATTGGAAAGACCGATCGCAGATTACGCGATCGAGTCTATGAGCATATGTATGCCATTAAGAAAAACAAGGACACTAACGCTCTAGCAAAACACATTGATTGTCACCCAGGCCATTCTTTCACATTTATGGCCATTGACCAGGTTAACAGCAACATTCGGGGGGGGGGCCTACTCCACTATTTTTAGAGTTATGTGAACTTGAGTGGCAATTGAGAACTGACGCTTTTAGCCACCCAGGTCTCAATGAGCACTGTAATATCTCCTCAGTTTTAAAAATGAGGAGTTATTTAAGATAATTTTTTGGTATGACATTTGTGTAGTGACTACTTATAAGTAGTCTTTTGTATTGATAACTATTAGAGTTATTATTGGATATTGCTAAGGTCCATTACTGAACCTTTTTAATTTATTCTATTATGTAAGTGTTGTGTTATTTAATTTTGTATAAAAGGTTAAAGCCGACTAGCATTAGTTAGTGGATAAAATACCTTATGCTGTCGGAAAGTTAAAAAGTGTTTTTTTAGTATTTAATAGACACTAATTTTATATGAGTTTTTAATTGTTGTAAATATTTGACACACACACTTTGATTAATTGTTTACTAAATAGTTAATATATGGAATTATGCATTTCATTTTAAACTTATTCACTTTTTAAGTATTTTATTATTTTTTTCAATTTGCTCACTTCCAGTGATGTCACTTCCTCTAATGTTATATATAAAAAGTGGTAGTAAAGTTAAAGTTTTTGTAATTCTCTGAAGAAGCTACGTTGGTACGTGGCGAAAACGCTTTTGCACTTTAAAATAAAAACGCGTTAAGAACACGTTTGGATTCTGTTTTTCCTGCTGGTACAAGGAGTCCGTTTTTCTGTTTTTTGGATTTGTCGGTTCATTCAACTTGTGTCTTTGTTCTCCAGGTTTGTAGTGTAGGGTGGTAGGTTTATCATTCCAGCCGTGCCTGCAGTGAGCACTGTGGGGGTGGCAGGTGCCTTCGCCAAACCCTTGAAGACCAGGGGCAACAGCTGCCAGCCATACCATGCGAAGGGGCATGGCGTGACAAGCATGTCATCCCAGGTATGAGGAATCTGGATCCCCTCAGACTGACACCGGTAACCAGGCACATTATCAAGGGTGACCACATTGAGCCAGTATAGTGGCATCATACTTGATGAGGGTAGGATACTGCCCAGTGTCAGGGACATGCCGGCCTGGGCTACACAATCTGAGTGGCCCTCTATGTCTCCTGTACTGTATCCCAGGGTGGTATGCCACCAGTCGTTGACACCAGCATGGGCAATGACCGCATCTTACCTGTACATGCTGCGGAGTGACCTGAGTGTGTGTGTTATGTGGCATATTCCAGCGCCCGGCAGGCAGCATACTGTGATCATTCCCTTGTTCAGTGTGGTGGGTGGGACGTCGGTGTGTCTGGCAGTGGCGTCACCCATTACAGGTGTGTCTGGCAGTGTGTGTGTCGCCTTTGGGGTTCGACAGTTTAGCACACAGACGTTGAGAACTATGTGTTGCATGTCCTATGTCTTGTGGAGGCAGCAGCTTGTGTGTCTGCTTCAGAGTGCTCGTTAGGTTCGTGACATGTCTTACAGTGCCTCCAGGTATGTCATAGTGTGTTCATGTGTTTGATTAGCATTTGCGATAGTCACATGTGACACTGGGTATGTGGTGTGCATGGTGTCCTTCCCCTCCCGCGTGGTCTTGCCGGTCATGGTTTGAGAGAGCACAGCCCCGTGTCTGGCTATATAGTTGCGTCTGTCACATGTATTATGTTCATTGGGGGAGGTGCGGCTTGTCCGTGTCCATGAGGCACCTGTAACAGTGGCCAGGACGCCCAGATTCACCATCTGAACAGGAGAGGTCGCTAGCAATTGACCCTTCGACATGCCAGAGAATGTGAATGCATTTGCTGTGTAACTGGTTCAGAAGGCACCTATAGGGAAGTGGGCACACAAGGGGACTCTAGGCCAGTGTAGTACTCCATTTAGTATACATGTACTTTATCTATGTAGGAATACTATGGGAGCAGGTGCAGATCTTTTGTGATATAGAGAACAGACAGTCGGGATTGCAAGAACAGAGGTCATACACATAAACCTGCAGAGCACGAAGCCAGATACATTGTAACGTTGCTTACACGGTACATGACGCACATGTCCACACAGATACTGCACCTAACGCCTGTGGTCGGTGCCACAGGCTACGGTGGACAGAGACATCACATACATGGCATGACACAGTACAGGTATGGTGATATTCTGCAGGTGTCGTACGCAGTGTGCTGGCTACTGACCGCAGGTGTCACCTGTCAGCTGTGGTGCACAGTGTTCGACAGTCGGATGCTGTACCAGTACAGGAATATTCCCATATTCGCGGGGCGTACACCTCTATGGCACACACACCATTGTGTGCAGATGGGGACACCTGTCTGTGTGGTCAGCACCCTCACAAGACAATGCACCGACGCGCCATGTCACAGGGGGTGGTCTTGCACAAGTGGCCAGTAAGGCTCACAGGTATGGCAATGATAGGGCTGTACAATGCAGCACCACTACGGGATGGTCACCCTGTGTGGTCAGTGTCCAGTCACAACACGATATCTGCATACACCCTCTCAACAGGCAGCAGACATACACACATGTTGACACACTGACATGGTGGTGGCCACACATGTCTACACGGAGGGATGACGTGTTGCATGTACTACACCATCCACATTGATGCACCCCACACTGAGGTAGGTACAGATCTCCACCATGGTGTACAGTGATGTGTGGCATGTGGCACATAGTCCCCCCGATCTGTGGCATACATGGGCACACATTCCTGCACACATGTTGGTGCTAGGAATGCCACACCCACTACATGGGATTTGTGCAGGCGTGCAGCGGTATGTGGTGCATCCTGTGTACTACCACTGTATCTGGCAGCTGTGCCAATATCTGCACGTGGGAGGTGGTAGGGGTTACAGTGGCAATGTGACATATGGTCGATCCCACATGGCCGATGGGTATGCATCATGGCAGCGCTGTCATGTAAAGGCGACATAGCAGACTGTATGCACATGGCAGGGTAGGATGGTGTGTGACACACGTGTGACCAGCACCTGCACACATGCATGTGGACAGGTGTTTAAACAAATGGTGTACACACAGACTGCCATGCGTGCTGTTACTATGCCACCATATGATGGCCCCCATGATGGGTGTGCATGTGGGAGGGGGTTGCAACTGTGTTACGGACACCAGACACCTCCCCTGCACGGCTGCACTGTGCACAGTACACGTGTCACATGTATCCCCTGTTGCCATGTGTGTATGCATTGCTACGTTGTGACATGTGTGTCAACATACATGGAACATGGACTGTGGTTTGGTATCACAGCTGTCACAGGCAAACTGTACAAGGGTATGTGTCCCTGTGAACACCGCTACACCCTGTAGGGGGTGCATACCACAGACATGTATCTGCCTTCCCTTCATGTGTGTATTACCGCGTACGCCTGTGTCATGCATGTGGTACATCACAGGCTTCGTATGTGTCCTACTATGTGTCCATGCACACAGCCAGGAAATCACATATGTCACATATCTGGACATTGTTTCACTGTGGTACAGCTGCAGTCATGTGTCATACCTGTGTCAGGCCCGTGGTATGTGTGGAGCACGCCTGTCCGTGTATACCATTACGGGTGGACTACATCACACCTGTGGGATCATTGATAGTACATGTGTACTCTGCACGATGGACGTACACCGCCACATAGTCTTCTGGACATATGTCACATGCAGTTTCTGGACTGTGAGGCATACTGCTGCACCGATGACATGGTGCTGGCATAGCAGCTACAGTGTACACTACGGTGTGTACATGTTCAGCCTGCACTCGTGACGCCTGTGCTGTCATCTGTGTGTGTACGTGTGACTGCATGTGTGTCCACCCTGCACGTGTGTACGGGTTTACCTGGCCGTGACTTGCGGTGTGTGCACTCCGTCTGCATGCCGGACGGCGCATAGCACATACTACGTGTGTGAGCATGGCCAGGTTGCTGTGGTGTGGGTGGACACACACACACCGGTCCACATTCTGCCTCCCATGCCATCGCCCCATGTGTATGCCTGTCTGCACTGTGCCGATTCTAAGTGTCTGAGCATGCCCAGTAAGCAGCTGTGTAGATGGATATACAGTACAGTGCACACCGCACCCGTCTGCATTGATACCCCGGGTGCATGCCTGTTTCCCCTCTGCAACTGCCACGTCTGTGGCATGGCCGGGTTGCTGTTGTGTGGCTGGACACACACGCCGGTCCACATTCTGCCTCCCATGCCGCCCCCATGTGTATGCCTGTCTGCACTGTGCCGATTCTAAGTGTCTGAGCATGCCCAGTAAGCAGCTGTGTAGATGGACACACAGTACAGTGCACACCGCGCCCATCTGCATTGATACCCCGGGTGCATGCCTGTTTCCCCTCAGCAACTGCCACGTCTGTGGCATGGCCGGGTTGCTGTTGTGTGGCTGGACACACACGGTCCACATTCTGCCTCCCATGCCGTCGCCCCATGTGTATGCCTGTCTGCACTGTGCCGATTCTAAGTGTCTGAGCATGCCCA
The DNA here is from genome assembly GCF_019279795.1 of Protopterus annectens. NCBI lineage: Eukaryota > Metazoa > Chordata > Ceratodontiformes > Protopteridae > Protopterus > Protopterus annectens. The sequence continues at coordinate 569,193,295 of NC_056738.1, read as the reverse complement.
GTAAGCATCTGTGTAGATGGACACACAGTACAGTGCACACCGCGCCCGTCTGCATTGATACCCCGGGTGCATGCCTGTTTCCCCTCCGCAACTGCCACATCTGTGGCATGGCCGGGTTGCTGTTGTGTGGCTGGACACACACGCCGGTCCACATTCTGCCTCCCATGCCATCACCCCATGTGTATGCCTGTCTGCACTGTGCCGATTCTAAGTGTCTGAGCATGCCCAGTAAGCAGCTGTGTAGATGGACACACAGTACAGTGCACACCGCGGCCGACTGTGTTGATACCCCGTGAGCATGTCTGTCTCCCCTTCGCAACCGCTAGGTGTGAGAGGCATGGCCAGTACACCAGTCGGGGTACACACGACGGTCGGCACCGATGTCTGCTACTAGGCGTGTAGCCATGGCCATTGACATCCTGCATAGCCATGGTGACCATCCAGGTGACTCATATGTGGCTGTCATGCCACATTGGCTGCCTACATCCTGCACGCCGGATGCCCTCTCATAGGGTATACTGTAATGTGGTGCATCCCGTATTCATGTCGTGATGTACTGCTCCATAGTTAGTTGGTATTCCCGACTGCAGCACTACCGTGTTACTGTACGGCCACCTTGGGATGGTAACAGGCTGTGTGACTGCGCACTCTGTCTTCATTCCCTATCGGCCGCATTGCCTCTGCAGATGATACCACCCACCTAGGGGTATGCCTCCTGACAGTGCTGTGCTCAGTAATCTCGTTAGCGCGTTCTGTAAATGCTTCATGCTGTAGTGAGTTCATGTAGGTAGGCGTAGGTTCAACTCGGCCCTTCCCTGTGTGTGTGTGTGTGTGTGTGTGTGTGTGTGTGTGTGTGTGTGTGTGTGTGTGTGTGTGTGTTTCCAGCTGCCTCTGCAGATAAACATGCTTTTAGACGCTTCGCAACACATACCTTGGCAATTGCCAGCTATTCCCTTATGGGTGATGTCACCCGCCTAGAAGTATGCCTCTGACAGCGCTGTGCTCAGTAATCTCGGTAGCGTTCTGTAAATGCTTCATGCTGTAGTGAGTTCATGTAGGTAGGCGTAGGTTCGACTCTCGGCCCTTGTGTGTGTGTGTGTGTGTGTGTGTGTTTCCAGCTGCCTCTGCAGATGAACATGCTTTTACCGCAACACATACCTTGGCTATTGCCAGCTATTCCCTTACGGGTGATGTCACCCGCCTAGAAGTATGCCCCTGACAGTGCTGTGCTCAGTAATCTCGGTAGAGCGTTCTGTAAATGCTTCATGCTGTAGTGAGTTCATGTAGGTAGGCGTAGGTTCGACTCTCGGCCCTTCCCTGTGTGTGTGTGTGTGTGTGTGTGTGTGTGTGTTTCCAGCTGCCTCTGCAGATGAACATGCTTTTAGACGCTTCGCAACACATACCTTGGCTATTGCCAGCTATTCCCTTACGGGTGATGTCACCCGCCTAGAAGTATGCCTCTGACAGCGCTGTGCTCAGTAATCTCGGTAGCGCGTTCTGTAAATGCTTCATGCTGTAGTGAGTTCATGTAGGTAGGCGTAGGTTCGACTCTCGGCCCTTCCCTGTGTGTGTGTGTGTGTGTGTTTCCAGCTGCCTCTGCAGATGAACATGCTTTTAGACGCTTCGCAACACATACCTTGGCTATTGCCAGCTATTCCCTTACGGGTGATGTCACCCGCCTAGAAGTATGCCTCTGACAGCGCTACAGTGCTGTGCTCAGTAATCTCGGTAGCGGGTTCTGTAAATGCTTCATGCTGTAGTGAGTATCATGTAGATAGGCATAGGTTTGACTCTCAATCCTTTCTTGTGTGTGTGTGTGTGTGTGTGTGTGTTTCCAGCTGCCTCTGCAGATGAACATGCTTTTAGACGCTTCAACACATACCTTGGCTATTGCCAGCTATTCCCTTACGGGTGATGTCACCCGCCTAGAAGTATGCCTCTGACAGCTGTGCTCAGTAATGTCGGTAGCGAGTTCTGTAAATGCTTCATGCTGTAGTGAGTTCATGTAGGTAGGCGTAGGTTCGACTCTCGCCCTTCCCTGTGTGTGTGTGTGTGTGTGTTTCCAGCTGCCTCTGCAGATGAACATGCTTTTAGACGCTTCGCAACACATACCTTGGCTATTGCCAGCTATTCCCTTACGGGTGATGTCACCCACCTAGAAGTATGCCTCTGACAGCGCTGTGCTCAGTAATCTCAGTAGCGTGTTCTGTAAATGCTTCATGCTGTAGTGAGTTCATGTAGGTAGGCGTAGGTTCGACTCTCGCCCTTCCCTGTGTGTGTGTGTGTGTGTGTGTGTGTGTGTTTCCAGCTGCCTCTGCAGATGAACATGCTTTTAGACGCTTCGCAACACATACCTTGGCTATTGCCAGCTATTCCCTTATGGGTGATGTCACCCGCCTAGAAGTATGCCTCTGACAGCACTGTGCTCAGTAATCTCGGTAGCGCGTTCTGTAAATGCTTCATGCTGTAGTGAGTTCATGTAGGTAGGCGTAGGTTCAACTCTCGGCCCTTCCCTGTGTGTGTGTGTGTGTGTGTGTGTGTGTTTCCAGCTGCCTCTGCAGATGAACATGCTTTTAGACGCTTCGCAACACATACCTTGGCTATTGCCAGCTATTCCCTTACGGGTGATGTCACCCGCCTAGAAGTATGCCTCTGACAGCGCTGTGCTCAGTAATCTCAGTAGCGCGTTCTGTAAATGCTTCATGCTGTAGTGAGTTCATGTAGGTAGGCGTAGGTTCGACTCTCGGCCCTTCCCTGTGTGTGTGTGTGTGTGTGTGTGTGTGTGTGTGTGTGTGTGTTTCCAGCTGCCTCTGCAGATGAACATGCTTTTAGACGCTTCGCAACACATACCTTGGCTATTGCCAGCTATTCCCTTACGGGTGATGTCACCCGCCTAGAAGTATGCCTCTGACAGCGCTGTGCTCAGTAATCTCAGTAGCACGTTCTGTAAATGCTTCATGCTGTAGTGAGTTCATGTAGGTAGGCGTAGGTTTGACTCTCGGCCCTTCCCTGTGTGTGTGTGTGTGTGTGTGTGTGTGTGTGTGTGTGTTTCCAGCTGCCTCTGCAGATGAACATGCTTTTAGACGCTTCGCAACACATACCTTGGCTATTGCCAGCTATTCCCTTACGGGTGATGTCACCCACCTAGAAGTATGCCTCTGACAGTGCTGTGCTCAGTAATCTTGGTAGCGTTCTGTAAATGCTTCATGCTGTAGTGAGGTCATGTAGGTAGGCGTAGGTTCGACTCCCGCCCCTTCCCTGTGTGTGTGTGTGGTGTGTGTGTTCACAGCTTCCCTAGTAGAGTGGAGTTATTTTAGACGCTTGGCAACACATACCTTGGCTATCGGCGGCCATTCCTTTACGGATGTTGTCACCCACCTGTACATGTGCCTCTGACGGTGGTGTGTTCGGTGGTCCACGTAGCGCGTTCCATACCTGTGTCATACTGTTGTGCGGTTGGGTATGTGGGGGTGTGGTCAATCACCATGCCTGCCACATGTGTGTGTGTCCATGCTCCCAGCTGCATGGGTTCATAGGGTATGGCTTTGAGGTTTCCGCAGAACACTCATATCCTGCCACCATCCCTGTGTTTGTGGATGGTGAGACGCAGCTCGTGGACTGCTTGTGTGCCTGCTGTGTTTGGCGACCTCCGTAGCGTGTTCTCCACGTGCACCCTGCTATGGTGTGGTGGGGTGGTGCTGTGTACGTTACACGCACGGGCTTGCCACATGTGTCCATCTGTATCTCTGTCATTGTATATCTACGTACCTATGTTGTGCCCGTAGTGCTGCTCTTGCATGGACAGCTGTCTGTCCCATGTATCGCATATTTGCACGGCTGACACATAGAACTGTGGTACGATGCATATCCACTCATTGTCCATGCACCGTCTGTATTCCAAAACACCCTAGAGACATCTGCTGGATATCATGGCAGACAGCTATCCTTGCTGTACTGACACTGTACCCGTACACGCCATAAACCTTGTGTGTAATTGACTATTTATGGTGTGTGTATGTCTAACTGTGCTGTATGCATGGTCGTGTGTGTGTCCCGCTATAGCCATCTGTGCAGGTGTCGCCACTATGGGTAATCCTTGTGGACCGCTGTTTCATGTGCACTTCTGCACATACCTGCAGCCCGTACTACCCCTCCTACGGCAGCAGCCTTAGATCGACTGCTGCCCTAGGCTGTAGGGCTCCATGGCGCACACCACCACAACACATGGTGCCCCCATCCTGGTATACCTACATGACACACCTACTAGACAGGTGGCCCTACTAGTGCGGCGCCCTGGGCAGCCGCAGGATTGGCGTATGCCTACGGCCGGCTATGAGCACATCACACGGCATACATCTACATTTGGTGTTTTACAACGGCTAGGTTATAATACCAGAGGGGGGACCTCATCAACTATGCTTTAGAATGCGGATTTAGATGGATTATTAGGTGGAGGGTTGACCACACACCAGGGCTGACCGGTGAAACACTGATGAAGCCTCTTTTGAGAAGCAGGTGGCTTAAACCCCCATGACAGGAATGTAGTTTAGGTACAGATATACAGTTAACACACATTAGTCCACTCTTTCAGTTGTGTACCACTGTATTACATTGATATGATATGCATATCTTCTATATATATTGTTTGATCTTTGATTGATGAGTATTAGGCATAGTACAATATCATATAATACATGTGTTACTAGGATGTTTTCTGAGATGTTAATATATGTGTGTGTAGTTAACATTGTGTCTGTGCTTTCTATGCTGTGGTTACATGTTCATTGTTTGCTGAGAAATTAACCAATGAAAGTGTAAGGGGATATTTAAAGCCTGGATGCTTCTATGTCATGTGTAAGTCTGACGGAGCCTACGGGTGAAAGCGCTTACATGTCCATGAAGTAACCTTTGTATACCATTTGTGACCTGTCGTGGACAATGTCTACGTTGACTGTTTCATCTACCTATGTGTGTTTTGGATTGTGTGCCATAAGGTGCCAGCGGTTCTTTGATGTTGATTAGGTGTATTCCATGGTCAATTGACATTAATCCTATTAATTCACTGAAGGATGTTCTCCATAAGTGTGAACGCCATAGTTTGACCATCCTATGACCTTCCTAGCTGACGTTGTTTTTGTGCCATTGGTATGTGTTCCACAGGTCACCCATTTCTTCCGCGGTATGGAAGCGAGTGATCCCCATTATGGTGCTGGCAGATTGAGTGCTGTGTACGCCGGTATTCGCACGGTGGTCTGGCTTTGTATGGGGAGTGTCTACTGTAGTCCCTATCTGTATTTCCTGTGTTATGCCTCACTGCAGCTGTGTGATTCCACCAGGTTTGCAGTTATGGGTGACATCTTGGTCCTACGCTTGTCCATCCATGCCGATTGCCTACTGGACACTGGTATAGAGCAGTACACATTTCACACCTGCATTTAGCATTATCCGGTGGATGCTTTGCACAATTAGTGGGGAGTAAGGCATGTGCTACTCCCACATCCCTCCCACTAGCGGGACAACGACATTATCTGCCAAACAACACCGAGCCCGTTTCTGCATACCCAGGATCCGATGGCTGCAACCCTCAACCGTACCCATAACACATCCCTCATGTTTGCGGGAAAGGGATGTGGACGCACTCTATGGACTCTACAATCTGGGAATTTCTGTTCATATGTCCTGCATTTCATGGACAGTTGTCATCAACCTTGAACACGCTGGAGGTGCATATGTCTGGCTGTACCGTAGTCACGGCTGTCAGTTCTTCTGGGTCTCGATCACAGCTGGTTGACATTGCGCACGGATGAATCTTTGGGGTCCTACTATGAACACCAATGTGCATATGTAAAGTGTAGAACTTGTTGGACTGTGTCCATCTGGCCAGTGGGTTTGACTGCTGCTGTATGTTCCCCAATCGCGGATGTCTGCTTGCTACCCATATTATGTAGTGCTACATTAACCAGGTTATTCCAAACTGAACCCAGATGGTGTAAATCCAATGATGCAGGCTAGGAAATGCTTTAACTAATCCTCAGATGTCCCATTAGGGAATTTCCACCACTGTATTGTCAAAATAACACAACCAAAACATGTAGATCCTATTAATTCATTGAAGGATGTTCTTTATAAGCGTGAACACCATAGTTCAGAGATCCTATGACCTTCCTAGTTGACGTTGCTGGTGTGCCATTAGTATGTGTTCCGCAGGTCGCACATTTGTTCCGCAGTATGGTAGCGAGTGATCCCCATTTTCTTGCTGGCAGATTGAGTGCTGTGTACGCCGGTATACGCACGGCGGTCTGACTTTGTATGGGGAGTGTGTACTGTAGTCCCTATCTGCATTTCCTGTGTTATGCCTTACTGCAGCTGTGTAATTCCACCAGGTTTGCAGTTATGGGTGCCATCTTGGTCGTACGTTTATCCATCCATGGGAATTGCCTACTGGACACTGGTACACGGCTGTACCCATTTCACAGCTGCATTTATCATTCTCCGGTGGATGATTTGCATTATTGGTGGGGGGTAAGGCATGTGCTATACCCACATCCTCCCACTGGGCGGGACAATGGATTATCTGCCAAACAACACCGAGCCCCATTTCTGCATACCCACGATCCCATGGCTGCAGCCCTCGACGGTACCCATTACACACTATTCATGTGTACAGGACTGGAATGTGGACGACTTCTATGGACTCGCCATATGGGTATTTCTGCTCATATGTCCTGCATTTCATGGACACCTGTCATCAACCTTAAACACACTGGTGGTGCATATGTCTAACTGTGCCGTAGTCATGGCTGTTACGCCTTCAGCGCGCCTCCTCCATCACATTTATATTGCATAGGGTTAAATTTTGGGTCCTACAATGAACACCAATGTGCATATGTAAAGTGTAGAACCTGTTGGACTGTGTCCATCTGGCCAGTGGGTTTGACTGCTGCTGTATGTTCCCGATCGCGGATGTCTGCTTGACTACCCATATTATGTAGTGCTACGACATCCAGGTTATTCAAACCTGAAACCAAATGGTGTACATCCAATGATGCAGGCTAGCAACTGCTTTACATAATCCTCAGATGTCACATTAGGAAATATCCGCCACTGTATTGTCAAAATAACACCACCATAACATGTAGATCCTATTAATTCATTGAAGGATGTTCTTTATATGTGAACGCCATAGCTTAACCATCCTATGAACTTCCTAGTTGACGTTGTTGGTGTGCCATTAGTATGTGTTCCGCAGGTCGCACATTTGTTCCGCAGTATGGAAGCGAGTGATCCCCATTTTCTTGCTGGCAGATTGAGTGCTGTGTACGGTATACGCCGCGGTCTGACTTTGTATGGGGAGTGTGTACTGTGGTCCCTATCTGCATTTCCTGTGTTATGCCTTACTGCAGCTGTGTAATTCCACCAGGTTTGCAGTTATGGGTGCCATCTTGGTCGTGACGTTTGTCCATCCATGGGAATTGCCTACTGGACACTGGTATAGGGCTGTACCCATTTCACAGCTGCATTTAGCATTCTCCGTGGATGATTTGCATTATTGGTGGGGGTAAGGCATGTGCTATACCCACATCCCTCCCACGGGCGGACAACGGATTATCTGCCAATCAACACCGAGCCCCATTTCTGCATACCCACCATCCCATGGCTGCAGCCCTCGACGGTACCCATTGCACACTATTCATGTGTGCGGGACTGGGATGTGGACGCACTTCTATGGACTCGCCAATATGGGTATTTCTGCTCATATGTCCTGCATTTCATGGACACTTGTCATCAACCTTAAACACGCTGGTGGTGCATATATCTAACTGTGCCGTAGTCATGGCTGTCAGTTCTTCAGGGTCTTTCGATCCAGCCGGTTGATATTGCATAGGGTTAAATTTTTGGGGTCCTACAATGGACACCAATGTGCATATGTAAAGTGTAGAACCTGTTGGTCTGTGTCCATCTGGCCAGTGGGTTTGACTGCTGCTTTATGTTCCCCGATCGCGGATGTCTGTTTGACTACACATATTATGTAGTGCTACGGCATCCAGGTTTTCTAACCTGAAACCAAATAGTGTACATCCAAGGATGCAGGTTAGCAACTGCTTTAACTAATCCTCAGAAGTCACATTAGGAAATATCTGCCACTGTATTGTCAGAATAACACCACCATAACATGTAGATCCTATTAATTCATTGAAGGATGTTCTTTGTATGTGGGTACGCCATAGCTTAACCATCCTATAACCTTCCTAGTGGACGTTGTGGCTGTCCCATTAGTATGTGTTCCGACGCTCGCCCATTTGTTCTGCAGTATGGAAGCGAGTGATCCCCATTTTCTTGCTGGCAGATTGAGTGCTGTGTATGCCGGTATTCGCACGCCAGTCTGACTTTGTATGGGGGGTGTGTACTGTGGTCCCTATCTGTATTTCCTGTGTTATGCCTTACTGCAGCTGTGGAATTACACCGGTTTGCAGTTATGGGTGCCATCTTGGTCGACGCTTGTCCATCCATGGAATTGCCTACTGGACACTGGTATAGGGCTGTACACATTTCACAGCTGCATTTAGCATTCTCCGGTGGATGATTTGCATTATTAGTGGGGAGTAACGCATGTGCTATACCCACATCCCTCCCACGGGCGGACAACGGATTATCTGCCAATCAACACCGAGCCCCATTTCTGCATACCCACCATCCCATGGCTGCAACCCTCGATGGTACCCATTGCACATCCTTCATGTGTGTGGGAATGGGATGTGGACGACTTCTATGGACTCGACAATCTGGGGATTTCTATTCATATGTCCTGCATTTCATGGACACTTGTCATCAACCTTGAACACGCTGGTGGTGCATATATCTAGCTGTGCCGTAGTCACGGCTGTCAGTTCTTCTGGGTCTTCGATCGCAGCCAGTTGACATTGCATAGGATAATTTTGGGGTCCTACAATGGACACCAATGTGCATATGTAAAGTGTAGAACTTGTTGGACTGTGTCCATCTGGCCAGTGGGTTTGACTGCTGCTGTATGTTCCCAATCGGATGTCTGTTTGACTACCCATATTATGTAGTGCTACGAAACCCGGGATTTTCTACACTGAACCCAACTCGTGTGAATCCAATGATGCAGGCTAACAATTGCTTTAACTAATCCACAGATGTCCCATTGGGACATTCCGCCTCTGTATTGTCAATATAACACAACCAACATGTAGATCCTAGTAATTCATTGAAGGTTGTTCTTCATAAGTGGGAACGCCATAGTTTAAACATCCTATGACCTTCCTAGTGGACGTTGTTGGTGTGCCATTAGTATGTGTTCCTCAGGTCGGCCATTTGTTCCGCAGTATGGAAGCGAGTGATTCCCATTTTCCTGCTGGCAGATTGAGTGCTGTGTACGCCGGTATTCGCACGGCGCTCAGACCTTGTATGTGGAGTCTCTACTGTAGTCCCTATCTGTATTCCCTGTGTTATGCCTTACTGCAGCTGTGTAATTCCACCGGGTTTGCAGTTCTGGGTGCCATCTTGGACGTACGTTTGTCCATCCATGGGAATTGCCTACTGGACACTGGTATAGGGCTGTACACATTTCACAGCTGCATTTAGCATTCTCCAGTGGATGATTTGCATTATTAGTGGGAGTAAGGCATGTGCTATACCCACATCCTCCCACGGGCGGACAACGGATCATCTGCCAATCAACACCGAGCCCCATTTATGCATACCCACGATCCCATGGCTGCAACCTCGACGGTACCCATTGCACATCCTTCATGTGTGGGGAATGGGATGTGGACGACTTCTATGGACTCGACAATCTGGGGATTTCTGTTCATATGGCCTGCATTTCATGGACACTTGTCATCAACCTTGAACACGCTGGTGGTGCATATATCTAGCTGTGCCATAGTCACGGCTGTCACCCTTTCTGGTCTCGATCACAGCTGGTTGACATTACGTAGGGATAAATTTTGGGGTCCTACAATGGACAACAATGTGCATATGTAAAGTGTAGCACATGTTGGACTGTCTCCATCTGGCCAGTGGTTTTGACTGCTGCTGTATGTTCCCGAATCGCGGATGTCTGTTTGACTACTCATATTATGTAGTGCTACGAAAACCATGTCTTTCTGAAATTAACCCAAATGGTGTTAATCTAATGCTGCAGGTTAGCAACTGCTTTAACTAATCCTTAGAAGTCCCATTATGAAATATCCGCCACTGTATTGTCAATATAACACAAACGGAACATGTAGAACCTATTAATTCATTGAAGGATGTTCTTTATAAGTGGGAACGCCATAGTTTAAACATCCTATGACCTTCCTAGTTGACGTTGTTGCTGTGCCATTAGTATGTGTTCCACAGGTCTCCCATTTGTTCCGCAGTATGGCAGCGAGTAATCCCCATGTTGTTGCTGGCAGATTGAGTGCTGTGTACGCGGTATTCGACGGCGGTCCGACTTTCTATGGGGAGTGTCTACTGTATTTCCCATCTGTATTTCCTGTGTTATGCCTTACTGCAGCTGTGTAATTCCACCGGTTTGCAGTTATGGGTGCCATCTTGGTCGTAGGTTTGTCCATCCATGGGAATTGCCTACTGGACACTGGTATGGGCTGTACACATTTCACAGCTGCATTTAGCATTCTCCAGTGGATGATTTGCATTATTAGTGGGGGTAAGGCATGTGTTATACCCACATCCTCCCACGGGCGGGACAATGGCTTTTCTGCCAAACATCACCGACCACCATTTCTGCATACCCAGGATCCCATGGCTGCAACCTCGACGGTACCCATTACACATCCTTCATGTGCGGGACTGGGATGTGGATGCACTTCTATCGTCTCGACAATCTGGGAATGTCTGTTCATATGTCCTGCATTTCATGGACACTTGTCATCAACCTTAAACACGCAGGTGGTGCAAATGTCTAGCTGTGCCGTAGTCATGGCTATTCACCCATCAGGTGGACGGTAACGCTGGATGGAATTCTGTTAAGATAAATTTTGGGTCCTACAATGGACACCAATGTGCATATGTAAAGTGTAGAACTTGTTGGACTGTGTCCATCTGGCCAGTGGGTTTAACTGCTGCTGTATGTTCCCAATCGCGGATGACTGTTTGACTACCCATATTATGTAGTGCTACGAAACCAGGTGTTTTAGAACTGAGAACAAATGGTGTACATCCAAAGATGCAGGTTAGCAACTGCTTTAAATAAACCTCAGAAGTCCCAATGTGAAATATCCGCCACTGTATTGTCAACATAACACCACCAAAACATGTAGACCCTACTAATTCATTGAAGCATGTTTTCTTTATAAGTGGGAACGCCATAGTTTAACCATCCTATGACCTTCCTAGTTGACGTTGTTGGTGTGCCATTAATATGTGTTCCACAGGTCACCCATATGTTCCATGGTATGGCAGCCAGTGATCCCCATATTGTTGCTGGCAGATTGAGTGCTGTGTCGGTATTCGCACGGGCGGTCTGACTTTGTATGGGGAGTGTCCACTGTAGTTTCCAACTGTATTTCCTGTGTTATGCCTTACTGCAGCTGTGTAATTCCACCGGTTTGCAGGTATGGGTGCCATCTTGGTCGAGGCTTGTCCATCCATGAGAATTGCCTACTGACACTGGTATGGGCTGTACACATTTCACACCTGCATTTAGCATTATCCAGTGGATGCTTTGCATTATTAGTGGGGAGTAGGTCATGTGCTACACCCACATCCCTCCCACGGGGCGGGACAATGGATTATCTGCCAAACAACACCGAGCCCCATTTCTGCATACCCAATTTCCCATGGCTGCAACACTCGACGGTACCCATTACACATCCTTCATGTGCGGGACTGGGATGTGGACGACATCTATGGACTCGACAATCTGGGGATTTCTGTTCATATGTCCTGCATTTCATGGACACTTGTCATCAACCTTAAACACGCTGGTGGTGCATATGTATAGCTGTGCCGTACTCACAGCTGTCGCTTCTTCTGGTTGACGATAACAGCTGGATGATGTTCCATAGGATAAATTTTGGGTCCTACAATGGACACCAATGTGCATATGTAAAGTTAGAACTTGTTGGACTGTGTCCAACTGGCCAGTGGTTTTGACTGCTGCATGCTGTTCCCCATCCAATCGTGTCTGTTTGACTACCCATATTACGTGGTGCTACGTAAACCAGGTGTTTTAGAACTGAGAACAAATGGTGTACATCCAAAGATGGTAGGAAATATCCGTGTCTGTGTTGTCAATGTTATACCAGAAACATGTAGATCCCCTATGTATTCATTGAAGCATGTTTTCTTTATAAGTGGGAACCCATAGTTTACATATCCTAGTTGACGTTGTTGGTGTGCCATTAGTATGTGTTCCACAGGTCGCCCATTTCTTCCGCAGCATGGCAGCCAGTAATCCCCATTTTGTTGCTGGCAGATTGAGTGCTGTACGCCGGTATTCGCACGGGCGGTCTGACTTTGTATGGGGAGTGTCCACTGTAGTTCCCAACTGTATTTCCTGTGTTATGCCTTACTGCAGCTGTGTAATTCCACCGGTTTGCAGTTATGGGTGCCATCTTGGTCGACGCTTGTCCATCCATGAGAATTGCATACTGGACACTGGTATAGGGCTGTACACATTTCACACCTGCATTTAGCATTATCCGTGGATGCTTTGCATTATTAGTGGGGAGTAAGGCAGGTGCTACACCCACATCCTCCCACGGGCGGACAACGGATTATCTGCCAAACAACACCGATCCCTCTTTCTGCATACCCAGGATCCCATGGCTGCAACACTCGACGGTACCCATTCCACATCCTTCATGTGCGGACTGGGATGTGGACGCACTTCTATGGACTCGAACTCTGGGATGTCTGTCCATATGTCCTGCATTTCATGGACACTTGTCATCAACCTTAATAACGCTGGTGGTGCATATGTCTAGCTGTGCCGTAGTCACGGCTGTCGCTTTTCTTCTGGTTGAACGATAACAGCTGTATGATGTTCCATAAGTATCAATTTTTGGGTCCTACAATGGACACCAATGTGCATATGTAAAGTGTAGAACTTGTTGGACTGTGTCCATCTGGCAGGTGGTTTTGACTGAACTTCCTAGTTGACGTTGTTGGTGTGCCATTAGTATGTGTTCCACAGGTCGCCCATTTGTTCCGCAGCATGGCAGCGAGTAATCCCCATTTTGGTGCTGGCAGATTGAGTGCTGCGTACGCCGGTATTCGCACGGCAGTCTGACTTTGTATGGGGAGTGTCCACTGTAGTTCCCAACTGTATTTCCTGTGTTATGCCTTACTGCAGCTGTGTAATTCCACCGGGTTTGCAGTTATGGGTGCCATCTTGGCCGACGCTTGTCCATCCATGGGAATTGCCTACTGGACACTGGTATAGGGCTGTACACATTTCACAGCTGCATTTAGCATTCTCCGGTGGATGTTTTGCATTATTAGTGGGGGGTAAGGCATGTGCTATACCCACATCCCTCCCACGGGGCGGGACAATGGCTTATCTGCCAAACAACACCGAGCCCCATTTCTGCATACCCAGGATCCCATGGCTGCAACACTCGACAGTACCCATTACACATCCTTCATGTGTGCAGGACTGGGATGTGGACGCACGTGTATGGACTCGACAATCTGTGGATTTCTGTTCATATGTCCTGCATTTCATGGACACTTGTCATCAACCTTAAACACGCTGGTGATGCATATGTCTAGCTGTGCCGTAGTCACGGCTGTCGCTTCTTCTCGGTGGAATGGCAGCAGCTGGATGATATAGCGACGGAACAATATTTGGGTCCTACAATGGACACCAATGTGCATATGTAAAGTGTAGAACTTGTTGTACTGTGTCCATCTGGACAGTGGTTTTGACTGCAGCTGTATGTTCCCCAATCGGGGTTGTCTGTTTGACTACCCATATTATGTGATGCTACGAAAACCAGTTGTTTCATAACTGAATACAAATGGTGTCCATCCACGGATGCAGGTTAGCGACTGCTTTCAATAAACCTCAGAAGGCCCAATAGGAAATATCCGCCACTATATTGTCATAATAACACCAGCAAAACATGTATATCCTGTTTATTCATTGACAGATGTTCTTTATCAGTGTGAACGCCATTGTTTAACCATCCTATGACCTTCCTAGTTGACGTTGTTGGTGTGCCATTAATATGTGTTCCACAGGTCGCCCATTTGTTCCGCAGTATGGAAGCGAGTGATCCCCATTCTCCTGCTGGCAGATTGAGTGCTGTGTACGACGGTAGTCGCACGGCGGTCTGGATTTCTATGGGGTGTGTCTACTGTAGTCCCTATCTGTATTTCCTGTGTTATGCCTTACTGCAGCTGTGTAATTCCACCAGGTTTGCAGTTATGGGTGCCATCTTGCTTGTACGCTTGTCCATCCATGGGAATTGCCTACTGGACACTGGTATAGGGCTGTACACATTTCACAGCTGCATTTAGCAATATCCAGTGGATGCTTTGCATTATTAGTGGGGAGTGAGGCATGTGCTACACCCACATCCCTCCCACGGGGCGGGACAACGGACTATCTGCCAAACAACACCGAGCCCCATTTCTGCATACCCACGATCCCATGGCTGAAACCCTCGACAGTACCCATTACACATCCTTCATGTGTGCAGGACTGGGATGTGGACGAACTTCTATGGACTCGACAGTCTGGGGTTTTCTGTTCATATGTCCTGCATTTCATGGACACTTGTCATCAACACTAAACACGCTGGTGGTGCATATGTCTAGCTGTGCCGTGGTCACGACTATCGCCTCCTGGTTGAACGATGAAGGCTGGATGGTATTCCGACGGGACAATTTTTGGGTCCTACAATGGACACCAATGTGCATATGTAAAGTGTAGAACTTGTCGGACTGTGTCCATGTGGCCAGTGGTTTTGACTGCTGCTGTATGTTCCCATTCGGATGTCTGCTTGACTACCCATAGTGTGTAGTGCCACGTAAGCCAGGTTTTCCAAAACCGAGACCAAATGGTGTACATCCAATGATGCAGGTTAACAACTGCTTTAAATAATCCCCAGAGGTCCCAGTAGGGAAGTATCGCCACTTTCTTGTCAGAATGTCACCACCATAACAGGTGGATCACGAGCACTTTGGCCCGGTCTCACCGGCATTTGCAAATGTAATTAGCAGAAACATATCATTAAATGAATAATAATACATATTTTAATAATAAAGTTAATCTTATGTTATTTGGACAATAGCTTCTGCTATTGACATACGATGCTGTGGGTGGTGCCGGTTACCATACACATGGCTTTCTCACAGGTCAATTCACAATTCTAAACACTACTGTGGTCTCCTTTAAGGACCCTTAGCCAGTGGTCAACATTACTCAAGCCACTGCATCACTTACATATGCCTTCTACCGGCACCTACAGGACTGCATGGATCAGGCATTCCCTTACCCAACTGTGGTTCTTTGTACCAATGCCAAGCATCCAGTGTGGTGTACCCCAGCCATACCCAAGCTGTACAATGAGAGGAGGTGGCTACTACAAGACAGAGCAGACTCCTTGTTGGGTATGACACTCTTGCTCATTATATGTGAAGAGCTACAAGCTCTCATGACATAATCCGGGGCAGGTTCCACAGATATATGTCCAAGGACTCGACAGACAATCATACGGCCTTCATTAGCTATGCTGGACACCTGGGAGGTAACTCCCAGATATGCTCTGACTGGGTTCACAATGATGTGAAGTGTACTGAACATACACACATTGCCAACATACTGGCTGACAGGTTCGGTGAAGACAACTCCACCCCCTCCCCCCCATATGGAGAGATGTCTGTACCAGCGGATTGTGGCCCCCGAATGTTCTGTACTGCACAGGTGGGACATGCTCTCTCCAAGGTAGTGAACACAGCATCCATGGGACCAGCTGGTGTCCCGACTGTGTACTCCGCCATCTCATTGAGGAATTAGACCCACAGTTAGATAGCTGTTTGATCTTAGCCTCACCTCGGGTAACATACCCAAGTTGTGGCGCACGGCGACTGTAGTCCCACTTCGCAGGGGCAGTGCCTCCACTGACCCTGGTTATTACCGTCCCATTAGCATGAGATGCCTTATCTGGAAAGACATGGGGAAGGATCATACTGCAGCCCATAGATGACGACATAGGGGACCTGCATACTTTGCATCCAACCCAGTTTGGCTTGGTCAGGGGCAGATCATGCATTTAAAACCTGGTTGATGTTTTAGGGACAGTCACCGAGGCCATTGATGAGGGTCATACAGTCCATACAGCCTACCTCGACCTGGCAAGGGCCTTCAACACAATACCCCCCTTGGGTATCATTGATAAACTCATCGGCTTGGATGTGAACACGCATATCGCAGGATGGGTTGCAAACTGGCTAGGTGACACAACCCACGCGGTCATAGTTGCTGGCAGCATGTCAGACTTACTGCCTGTCACAGGCGGTGTCCCACGGGGCTCTGCCCTGGGTCCACTCTTTTTCTACATCTACATTTCCAAAGTACAAGCACACACAGGGGGTTAGGGCTGACATTGTTTGTAGATGACTGCGAACCAGGTGCCATAGTGGGATGGACATCTGACACAGATATCCTTCACAGAGCCTCACAGATATGGATATCTGCTGTCAGGGACATGGCCTACAGCTAAATGCCGGGTTATGCATAGTCATACCCATCGGGAAGAACAAGGTCACCCCTGTCCGCCATATGGGTGGCAGTCCACTGATCATGGGGGGAATTACCAGGGATCTGGGGACCCAGGTTGTCAGTCACCATTCGTTCGACACACACGCTGCTATGGTGGTTCGTAGAACTTCTACATTGCCCACCTGATCGCAGGGATTCACATCTAGATCAGGGTGGGTCATCGTCTCCTTGTACTCATTACTCATTAGATCTATGATTGAGTACATTGCCCAGTTCGGAAGGTATCTGACCCGACACCTACAGCAGCTGGGAAGGCCCCATAGGTTCATCATCAGACAGATGCAGGGTGTCAGGGATTTGTGTTATGCTGCCCCACTGTAAGGACTCCTGCTCCATTCAGTCACATACCACTTGTTCAGTGGTGACCTGTGCCTGACATACGAGGCCATGTCGACCCATATTTGATGACTATGCTTCACCTACTGGATCTACATCCCTCAGAACCACAAGGGCAGGTGACGTGAACCTTGACACGGTCATTAATAGAATGTGTTGGAGGACACATACATCACCCAGACACTCACTATGCTGTGGAACAACATCACAGTACATGTGAGGCAGAGAACCTTGCTAGCCTTGTTCGAGGGGATCTTGTCCATTGGATGGGGATTGCAGATATACCCCAGGGATTACATCATTGTCACTGCTTGACAGAGGTACAGCAATATAATAGGCATTTTATCTCCAGACTGGAGGGTTGGCAAAGGTAACATAACTGTGGCCTAGGGTTATGGCTGCCCTTGGGTAGATAGCCTACTCTGTACCTATGGACCTATGAACCTATGTTCATAGTTTGTCCCATTCACACTTGTCTATCCCCTATCCTCATTCTTATGTGTATATTTCTGTGGCACGTGATTGAACTATGTATTACCTGCAGGTATGCTGTCTACCACATACGCCACAGTTGATTACAGTGTATCTGTGTACCTACCTCTGTGATACTGAGGACTACCACACATCCTTCACAGCATTACATGCATATGTCCATTCTATTATTCTTTGGCCTGAGGGGGTGTTAAGGCAACGTTCCACGTGTCCCTGTTTGTGCACGTGTCATGGTGGTCTTTGACCAGCCTCTGTTGCTGTCGGGATGGACGGTAGTGTTGGTGTGTGTTTGGCATGTGTTTCACCGCCGGTACATCTGTGGGAGGTGGGGTTGGCACATGTTCCTCTTGCAGGGGCCCCATCCTGGACATTTGTGCCATGCATCTACACTTGGCACGTGCCATATGTCCTGTGCTATTCCCACAGTCGTATGCCTTCCTGCATTACTACCGCGTGTTACTGGCTGTTTGTATCTGGTACGCATGGCTATTATGGTGGATAGCTTGGCCTATTCCCATGCTATGACATACCCATCCATCCAGGCATATACATGTTATTCTGTCCTTTGCATTGGCCGTGGGTGTTTGGCCATCCGGCAACGCTACTCTCAACGCAGATGTCCCACCTTCCCTTCTGTGCCTGTGGCACCCTGTTGGGGCCCTGTTTGGTGGGCAGATGTTCCGCCATATGTGTTGTGTTTGACATGTCTGCATAGCTAATCATCGGTACGGTGGCTGAACATACCGCCTTGTCCAGATGTGTACAGTTATGGGCACCGCATGGTGCATGCCTATGGGTTTCGACAGGTCCATACCACATGCGGGATGTACACATTCTGCCGACACATTCACATGCAGCCATTTGGATATCTGTACCTGAGGTGGGATGTTAACATGTGAGGTACATATTTGCCCGCATGGCACTGTCTAGGGACAATACTTCTTACTACATTTCAGGTATGCCCATTGTGTGTAGGTGTGTAGCTGCGCAAGGCTGCTAGCTGGGTTGGGTGCATGGTCGTACATGGGTGCGGGTTACATGCTATGATGGGGCTGTTGTGTATTACATTTGCATGCATGAGTTCCACTTCTGGATATTACGCTTTGGCATACGCCCCATGTGTATGCATGAGCACGCTGTTGGGTGTAGTACATGTTGCTATGCACATGTTTGCCTGTGTTTAGGTATCTTGTTTCCTTCTTGTTGTTATATTGACACGGCTACCCGGCTGTGTACTCTCACTACTGCTGGTGACCATGCCCATGTCGCTACTTCTATGTCGGTGCGGCGCTGACATGCTGCGTACACCTTCACTGGGTATGCCCACTGACAGTGCATAGAGGACGGACACGGTATTACGCGTATCCTTTGTTCCTTGGACGGGTACACTTTGGACTTTGTGGGTTAATGTTTGGTTCTCCGTTTTGTGTGAACGGGTACTATGTTGCATAGTCTGCGTACGTTTCATTATCCACGGGCCCTGGCTGGTGCGGTTACTATTGCAGGCGGCCTGTGGAAGTCAGCACTTTAGGTTGCTCATCGCCTGCCGGCTTGGCCACGCCCGGACGATCCCACTTGCTCGCCACGCGCCTCCGCACGTGTCTGTGGTTGCGGCACACACTCATTACTATGCATATGGCACTGCTACGCCGATTATTCACTGTACTGCCGGCGCAAGCCTTACACCGGCCTTGCGCCGAGCTTCATGAATCATGGGGATTGTTTTATTTGGATTCAGGGGTAGCTTAGATTGCTCTAGGCAGTTTTCAATACTTGTAAAATAAATATTGTTTTCTTTGGATTCAGGGGTAGCTTAGATTGTTCTAGGCAGTTTTCAATACTTGTAAAATAAATATTGTTTTCTTTGGATTCAGGGGTAGCTTAGATTGTTCTAAGCAATTTCCAGTTCTTGTAAAGCAATGTCATGGGTCATCTTGGAGCTTTTTCTGTAAAGAGACAGTGCATATTAGTGTTGAGTCATCTGTATATTGGATTATATTTGCTAGGAGAGAAGCTGTATGCATATTACTTATAAATATGTTAAAGAGTAAATATGCTAATATTGAGTGTTCTCACACACCTATAACTATTTGCTGGATAGCTGACAGCTCATCTGCCTAGCTTGCACAACATATTTAGTCTCTGAGATAACGTCTAAGGCAAGTAACTATACTGTTTGCGAGATCCAGTTCCTTGACCCTACATAATAATATGGCATGTGATATTGTAGAGATACAACAATTTCATCTTATTTTCTCTTTCATGAACATAGTTTATGAAAATTAATAAAGCTGTTTCTCTACTGTTGCCTGGCTTAAATCTACACTGTGCTGTGGAAAGTAATTTGTTCTTTTTTAGGTAGTTCATCACCTGCAGGTGAACAGTTTTCAAGTACTTTAGATAACAGGGATACAGTGGCTGCAGATACATAGTTTGTAAGTCACTCTTTATATAGAACACTGAAGTCAATAAATGTATAAAATAAAAACAGAAGAGCAAGAACATCTGTAAAAATCAAATACTGTCCTAGCAAACTGAAAAAGCATTGATCATATGCTGTTATTCCTTTTTTTCAGTACAGCAAATAAATACTGTACTTCCTAATATAAATTACCCCGGTTAACTTGAAAGTCAATTAATCAAACATTGATTTGTAAGAGCCGATATATGTGCTTCTTTGGAATTTTGTGCACTCACTACTTATAATTCAACAAATTTTATAATAATGGCTGTCTGTAATTTTCCATTGTTTAAAAATGAGGTTTGGAACAGACCGATTTGTCCAGGGAGATCTTCAATTTAGGCTAGTTAGAGTAGTAGGAATTAGAAAGTTAAGGGGACGATAGGGTTAAATAGGAATGAGGGATGATTGGGAGGAAATTATGTTAGGGTAGGGAGGGGCTTAAAGGGTTTTAGGCAAGTGTAACTGGAGTAGGAGTCACATTTTTGGCATGAGCATGTTATTGCAAGTATTACGTCCATGATGACCTGTAGGTATTGTCGCAGGTGGGCCTTGGACTACTTTTAGTCAAGAATAGTGAGGGATGCTATGTTTTTTTTTTTCCTCACTCTGGGTGCTGGTCTGAAGCTCAGGAACCTATATGTCAGGCATCTCTCACTTCTCTGACATGATAACTTGTTCTTGGCAGCATGGAAAGGGATCTGTGTTACTAATGCAGAATTTGTTAACTTAGCAACTTCCTAAGTTTGTAAGAAAAAATATTTAAACTACCTTAATTGGATGAGTCCACACCACTTCAATGACTCCTTTTTGGGAGAGTATCAATAGATGTTCTATTGAGGCTTTGGGGATATAGTAATGCTGGTTTGCATATGGTGCAGTGGTTCCCACATGAGGTGCTTGGTTGTGGCTTTGCCGAAAATGGGGAACTGTTGAATTTTCCAAGAGTGCTTTGTGGAGGTTAGGGTCATTTGCCTTGGCTGTTGTATTGTGTCTGTTGTTGTACTTGTCTCCGGGTGGGGCTGGTATAGAGCTCTTAGATTGTGGATGAACGATTTTCAGTTGGTAATGCTGACTGGGGTCAGGTCGCTGTTGGGTAGATTTGTGAAAGATTTCATGTGGTATTGTTTCATGGGCTTCCTGGAGCCTTCCTAACTAGCATAGTTTGTGGGCTTTGGTTAGGCAGCAGAATAATTGGCCGCTGGTGTATGAGTAGCGAAGTATGCATGTTCATTTAGAGTTGGTATGTAGATGAAGACTGGCTTGCACTTTCTGCCCTCAACAAAGTGGATAAGACTTAACAGGATCAGGGATGTATTAAAAAAAAAAGATGCTGCCTCATTGTGGCTGTTTTCATTATTGTTTCAAGTGGAGAGAGGAATCATCAGTATGGCAGCAGTTTATTTATGTAAAATAAATACAAAAAGGAAAAACAAAAATGTTAGTTGCTTCTGCTTCTCTCAGTGGTGGTTTGGAGGCTTGACGGAGCTGTGATGGTCGCTTTCGTGGGCTGCTAGTTGGGAGGAGGTTGCTACTGTGTATGCACATTGTAATGCTGTTTAAACAAAAAAAAAAAAAAAAAGGCAGGGGGGAGGGCAGGAGGCACAAATGCTCACAGAAGTCAAGGTTGTGCCTTTAGATTTACATTGACCTAAGGGATACGCCATTTACTTTGTGTCTCATAAAATAAGCTGGCTCTTGGGCAATGAAGAGTCTGTGAGTACTGGACGATCTGCTTAAGTTATACAGGTATGGCTGATTGTTTAGATTTAGGATGACAGCTGATCCCATGCTGTTTGATGACTGCAGTAGAGTGTGGTAAATAGATCCAATGCTAAAGTGATTCACTCCTGGAGCAGGAGTGGCTACAGCGGGATTGCAGAGGCTTGGGTTTTTCATCACTGGCCATGTTTAAAAAAAAGTGGTTTTCCGGGTGAGAGAGGTTAACGAGTGAGGCAGAAGGGAAGAGGAAGAATGTGTGCTTATCAGGATTCCTCATTTAAATGCTGAGTTGTTCTCTAACTCACTTAAAATGTAATGCCCGTGGACTTCAAGCATCTTGTAAGGGCCAGAAATAGTACATGGAGGGCTGGCAGGACTGTTGAAAGGTTTGCCTTTAATTTATACTATCATCAGTTTGTTCATCATGTCTCTCAACTGTTTAGATTTAGCGTGAATCTATGTTTTTTGGCAGTGTGGTGTAGATCTTTGGAGGCTAGGTTTATGCATACATAGCAACTGGATAGATTTGCCTCATATTTTGGTCCGTTCGCATAAGTATGTTTTTATGGCAAATTATTGGCTTAATCATTAAGATTGAAGTTGGTAACTACTGACAGACACTTGAGTGACAGACTTCATATTCTTCAGAAAACTCATTTTACTAAGTTTTATGATAGGGATGGGTACTTTCATACTATAGTAATAAAGGCAACAATCCTTTCATTGTGAAATAATTGTTGTTGATAGTGGAGTAGCAATGGTGGTACCTCGAATTTAAACTTTTCTTAAAGTGATGTGACTTTTTTTTCCCCGCGGGCTGAGATGTGAGCCTAGAACAGGCAGACGCTACACATGCATGGGAAGTTGTAACAGCCTGTCTAGATTTTGTCTCATATTTAGGTCCAGTTTGATAAAATTGTTGTTTTCTGGAAACTAATGGCACTTCCTCTATGACAGCAGTTAGGCATTAATGGCAGACATTTGACTTTAGACATAACACCCTTCAAGCAATTCAAGCTAATGTAAAACCTTCAATTCGGTAGCAGCTGAGACCCAGATGTGGTATTGTGGTTGTGCTGACATTCGATCTGTAACATACCTTTCAACACTGAAGTCAATAAATGTATAAAATAAAAACAGAAGAGCAAGAACATCTGTAAAATCGAATACTATCCTAGCAAACTGAAAACGCATTGATCATATGCTGTTATTCCTTTTTTTCAGTACAGCAAATAAATACTGTACTTCCTAATATAAATTATCCCGGTTAACTTGAAAGTCAATTAATCAAACATTGATTTGTAAGAGCCGATATATGTGCTTCTTTGGAATTTTGTGCTCTCACTACTTATAATTCAACAAATTTTATAATAATGGCTGTCTGTAATTTTCCATTGTTTAAAAATGAGGTTTGGAACAGACCGATTTGTCCAGGGAGATCTTCAATTTGGGCTAGTTAGAGTAGTAGGAATTAGAAAGTTAAGGGAACGATAGGGTTAAATAGGAATGAGGGATGATTGGGAGGAAATTAGGTTAGGGTAGGGAGGGGCTTAAAGGGTTTTAGGCAAGTGTAACTGGAGTAGGAGTCACATTTTTGGCATGAGCATGTTATTGCAAGTATTACGTCCATGATGACCTGTAGGTATTGTCGTGCAGGTGGGCCTTGGACTACTTTTAGTCAAGAATAGTGAGGGATGCTATGTTTTTTTTTTTCCTCACTCTGGGTGCTGGTCTGAAGCTCAGGAACCTATATGTCAGGCATCTCTCACTTCTCTGACATAATAACTTGTTCTTGGCAGCATGGAAAGGGATCTGTGTTACTAATGCAGAATTTGTTAACTTAGCAACTTCCTAAGTTTGTAAGAAAAAATATTTAAACTACCTTAATTGGATGAGTCCACACCACGTCAATGACTCCTTTTTGGGAGAGTATCAATAGATGTTCTATTGAGGCTTTGGGGATATAGTAATGCTGGTTTGCATATGGTGCAGTGGTTCCCACATGAGGTGCTTGGTTGTGGCTTTGCCGAAAATGGGGAACTGTTGAATTTTCCAAGAGTGCTTTGTGGAGGTTAGGGTCATTTGCCTTGGCTGTTGTATTGTGTCTGTTGTTGTACTTGTCTCGGGGGTGGGGCTGGTATAGAGCTCTTAGATTGTGGATGAACGTATTTTCAGTTGGTAATGCTGACTGGGGGTCAGGTCGCTGTTGGGTAGATTTGTGAAAGATTTCATGTGGTATTGTTTCATGGGCTTCCTGGAGCCTTCCTAACTAGCATAGTTTGTGGGCTTTGGTTAGGCAGCAGAATAATTGGCCGCTGGTGTGTGAGTAGCGAAGTATGCATGTTCATTTAGAGTTGGTATGTAGATGAAGACTGGCTTGCACTTTCTGCCCTCAACAAAGTGGATAAGCCTTAACAGGATCAGGGATGTATTAAAAAAAAAGATGCTGCCTCATTGTGGCTGTTTTCATTATTGTTTCAAGTGGAGAGAGGAATCATCAGTATGGCAGCAGTTTATTTATGTAAAATAAATACAAAAAGGAAAAACAAAAATGTTAGTTGCTTCTGCTTCTCTCAGTGGTGGTTTGGAGGCTTGACGGAGCTGTGATGGTCGCTTTCTTGGGCTGCTAGTTGGGAGGAGGTTGCTACTGCGTATGCACATTGTAATGCTGATGCTGTTTAAACAAAAAAAAAAAAAAAAAAAGGCAGGGGGAGGGCAGGAGGCACAAATGCTCACAGAAGTCAAGGTTGTGCCTTAGATTTACATTGACCTAAGGGATACGCTATTTACTTTGTGTCTCATAAAATAAGCTGGTTCTTGGGCAATGAAGAGTCTGTGAGTACCGGATGCATCTGCTTAAGTTATACAGGCATGGCTGATTGTTTAGATTTAGGTTGATAGCTGATGCCCTTGTTTGATGACTGCAGTGGAGTGTGGTAAATGGATCAAATGCTAAAGTGATTCACTCCTGGAGCAGGAGTGGCTACAGCGGGATTGCAGAGGCTTGGGTTTTTCATCACTGGCCATGTTTAAAAAAAAAAAAAAAAAGTGGTTTTCCGGGTGAGAGAGGTTAACGAGTGAGGCAGAAGGGAAGAGGAAGAATGTGTGCTTATCAGGATTCCTCATTTAAATGCTGAGTTGTTCTCTAACTCACTTAAAATGTAATGCCCGTGACTTCAAGCATCTTGTAAGGGCCAGAAATAGTACATGGAGGGCTGGCAGGACTGTTGAAAGGTTTGCCTTTAATTTATACTATCATCAGTTTGTTCATCATGTCTCTCAACTGTTTAGATTTAGCGTGAATCTATGTTTTCTGGCAGTGTGGTGTAGATCTTTGGAGGCTAGGTTTATGCATACATAGCAAGTGGATAGATTTGCCTCATATTTTGGTCCGTTTGGATAAGTATGTTTTTCTGGCAAATTATTGGCGAATCATTAAGATTGAAGTTGGTAACTACTGACAGACACTTGAGTGACAGACTTCATATTCTTCAGAAAACTCATTTTACTAAGTTTTATGATAGGGATGGGTACCTTCATACTATAGTAGTAACGGCAACAATCCTTTCATTGTGAAATAATTGTTGTTGATAGTGGAGTAGCAATGGTGGTACCTCGAATTTAAACTTTTCTTAAAGTGATGTGACTTTTTTTTCCCCGCGGGCTGAGATGTGAGCCTAGAACAGGCAGACGCTACACATGCATGGGAAGTTGTAACAGCCTGTTTAGATCTTGGCTCATATTTAGGTCCAGTTTGATAAAATTGTTGTTTTCTGGAAGCTAATGGCACTTCCTCTATGACAGCAGTTAGGCATTAATGGCAGACATTTGACTTTAGACATAACACCCTTTAAGCAATTCATGCTAATGTAAAATTTCAATTCGGTAGCAGCTGAGACCCAGATGTGGTATTGTGGTTGTGCTGACATTCGATCTGTAACATACCTTTCAACTGTACAGATTTTCACAGAATGTCCAGAATTTTGCCTCATAATTTTGGTCTGTTTTGTAGTCTCTGGATGTTGATGTGCATTTCTTTTAGGATTTTGTATCCTTCAGAAATAGAACTCCTTTCAGAAATAGGACTGTTGAGGTGGATGTTGTTTTGCAAGCATTTTGGGTATCTGGGGCTGGTGTTTACAATCTGTATCTATTAATTTTAATCCCCCCCATTTTATATCAGTCTTTGTCCAGATGTTGTACTAGGCATACCTCTCAACTGTATGCATTTGGCAGAATGTTCAGATTTCTGCCTTATATTTTGTTCCTTTTTCATAATATTAAGGTTTCCTGTCATATTAATGTTTTTTTCAAAACATTAAGGTTTCCTGTCTAATTAATGGTGAATCATTAAGGATCCAAGTTTTAAAATATTGACAGACATTGAAGTTCAGACTTCATTCCCATCAGAGAATTCAGGTTAAGGCAAACCCTTTCTGTCAACTTTCTAAGTTAGGAGCTATATTTGGGAGTTGTTCTTTGTGCCTTTGTCCCAATCTTATCTATCGCTTTATTCAGATTTGGTGCTAAGAGGTCCAGAGGTATGGCATTAAGAGGGTGAGAGGTATGGTAACCATTGAGGAGGAAGAGCCTTAGTGGGCTATTCTTTTGGGGTTCAATTAACTAATGTTTCATTGCCAAAATGAGGAACATCAGGCATCGTAACGGGGGAAGATTGGGGCATGAGATGAAACACAATTGGAGGTGGAGGGATGTGAGTTCAGAGCGGATGGGCCTCCTCCACCTAATTAGGCAAACAGAGGTGCTCTCATATCCAGTAATAGTGGCTGTACAAGGAGCATAATCAATGATGCACTGAAGAGACCAAGACCAAGTAGCCAACGCATAAGAACTTTCCATATATTGGCTTGTGGGCATTAAAAGATCATATAGTGAAAATCTTTTCTGTAATGCACAGTTCATCTTTTTTATACAGAGGTTAACTATCCCGCAATACAGTACAGGATTTAACATTAAAAAAATGTAAAAAGTGCTTCTCTACTCATTTTACATACTTGATTAACAGTTGGTTATTCTCAGCAAGAAAGATAACTTACCACATGTAGCAGCTGTCACAAGTAATAACGCTGGGGGGGGGCTTCTCTTCTTTCCTACTCATATTTTTTGCATATAGTTTGGCTTGAAGTTGGCCAAGGCCCGAGATCCTGGCAGCTAGCAGACCGTAGATGGTGAGAGGTGATTGAATTGACATTGTGTTTGCTTTGTAGATGCAAGGTAATGGGTTTTGATCCCCACCTTCAATGTTGAGGGGGACACAGAGCATGTATGGATGTAGGGTTTGAGTTGGTGATATTGCGAAAGGAATGGCTAAAGTTGTAGGTTTAATATAACAGTGTTGCATTCCAGATGACTGCAGTATAAGTAGCTTTGGGATGAAGGGGATAAGATGGCATTCTGTTGAAAATAGGAGGGTTGTAGTGGTGACAGAGTTGAACAGGGTGCCCCAGTGGCACTTCAGTTTGGTTTCAGGACCTTGTGGATGTGTGTGCTGATAACTTACAATTGTCTTTTCTTTTGCAGGTGGGGAACGGCAGAGTGGACATCAGTCAGTGACTGGAAGGAAGTGGCTTCAAAGGTGCAGATAGCGGTAGCTGTTTCCATCATCAGATTGGTGGATATAGGTGTCAACATTTACATGCCTGGAGGAAGCTGTTAACGGTAATTGATCCTGATGGGCTGGATGTTCAGTTGATGGAGTTGTGCAATAGGGCTCACATGTAATCTTATTTTATTCATTAAGGTATGCTGGATTTGGCATGGTTTGGATAGTCTATTCGTAGCTGAAAAGGGTGCATGTTGGGGTTGAGTTTAGCAGGGTGGGGAATTTTGGGAGGGGTCTGGGTTTCCACAGGTGCGGTGAACACACATCATAGGCTTAGGCATCTACTAGGTTAAGAGTTTTAGGTTAAAAGTGATTTCAGGCAATTATTTGTTTGATTTTGCAGGGTTATCAGTTGTAGCATTACTATGTGAGGTGGGAAGAACTCTTATGGGTACTTTGTTATGACATATTAAGTTTCATTGGTGTTTTGTATTCTGTGGTGAGTGCATTTTATGCAGTTGATAAAAAAAGATATGCTTTTGGGGTGCATAAGGTCATTAAGAAATTGGAATGTGTGGGTGTGGAGTATTTACAGTCTTTTCTTTTACAGACAACACTGAGGTGGCAGATGGGAATGCCCTGATTGGAGCTTTACTTGATGAGCTGAAGGAACATGGTCTTGACAGGCAACAGTGAAGGCTGAGGGATGTGTCAGCTGCTGGAGGGGTATGAAAGGAGGTTGCGGTATTCCAGCAGTGCATCTGAATGTGGAGTTGTTTGTTTGAGTTTTTTCTTCCCTGCAGTCACAAGGTAATGCCTTGTTTGCTTGATCTTGTTGTGGAGTATCAGAACTAAATTTCAGACTGTATTGTTAGCTGGGGTCTTCCTTGGGATAGGTCGGGTAGTATTGTAGCCAGTAGGGGTTGTGGTTAGCTGGTTGCATTGAGTAATTTGGATCGGGCTTGTGAGCTAAGAGGTGTTTGGTATAGGAGGATTTAGCTTAGATTTATTGTAGTTTAGGGAAGACAGGGTCAGGTTAATATAATACATTCTGGATGGTATTGGCAGGTCGCTGATCTTGTTTGACTTGGTGGCACTGGGGAATTTTCAAGCTTTGGGGGTTCATTGTGGTTGGTTAGTTTGGCCTGGCTTGGTTTACCGTTGGTAATACATTTGGGTCATATTGTTAAAAGCCATGATGAGGGTTTAAGTGTTTTAATTTTTGTCACTGGAGTGATGGCAAGATTGCTATTAAATGAAATGAAATTTAAAAGAGATTTCATGTAGCTGTTAAAGTCATTGGTCAGTAAAATGGGGCTGCATTTGGATAGGAGATGATGCAATGGCCTTGACATGCTTTCAAGTGGCAGTGGGCTAAGTATTTGGTTGTTTAGTTGGGTAACTGAGTATGGGTATGCCAGGTCATGGGTTTATGGTTGCTATCTTAGCATAGTAAAGGTATCGGAGGTTGTTTTTAGCTTTTGAAGTAACTTGCTATTTTGCTAGTTATGTGATAGGGTTTTAGGAGTGGATGACTTAGATCTAGCTTGGTTTAGACAGGGTGGGATACACCGAATGATGTATGGCCTAATGCCTTAATTGTCGTTACATTGTTGGAAGTTTTGAAAGAGGGGAAACAGCCTGGTCAGGCTGGTGGGTGGAGAAGAGGGGCAGGCTTGCCCTCTTCTGTTCCCCCTCTGGTGGTGGTTGCTTATTTTAATAAGTTGGGAAAGGCAAGTGAGCGGTTGCGCTGCTTGATAAGTAAATAAGCAAGTGGAGGTAAGCTGCTTATTTGGATGGAGGTAATTCAATAAATGGTAACTGAAGTGAGTGGTACACTGCTTCATAAGTAAGCCAGTGGAGGTATGGATGCTGCTTACTGATTAGGACGAGCAGGGACGCTGTCCTATGTTAATGTTACATGGATATTATTTTCACCTATACCATGTTTTGGTTGAAATTATGAATTTTGGTGAAATTTATGAATATTGGCAAACAATCATGTTTATGGAAGTTTAATAAAGGTCGTCAAATGTCATTCGTGTGATGTTTTTATTGAAGGGGACCTGGGCAAATAATAGAACTAAGTGAGAGAGAGAGAGAGATGCCAAACTGGTCCTTTAAAAATCTATAGAAGACACTTGTTTGGAATGTGAGTTCCACTTATTTACTTAATACTGACTTTTGTTGACCTGGTCAGTGGCATCAGGCATGGCCTGTTTTCCAAGAGATTCCTGAGTTACTATGCTTACTGACTGGAGGAATCTGACCAGGATGCCAGGGAAGTTCCCCTGCATTTTGTTAAGTGCCATAGAATCCTATCCAAGATATCAACAACTTAAGTAGATGGGTCCCTGATTTAATGTCTCAAGAAAAGGATTGTGCACTCAGGAATGAGCATTCCCACTGCACACATGATGTGAAAATAGAAACCACACCTTCTGCTCTTCTCAGCATACATGCTACTTATTGACCCAATTACATTGATATGTAATATTACTTATGGGTCAATGCGAAACAGAAAGAACATCATGTTCAAGCACAACAGCAGTTGGGCCCACAATAGCAACTATGACCATTTTCCTGAGTTTTGTTCAGAGAACATTTGCTCTATGACTGTACCTTGTCATGGGTACAAAGGTGGTTCTTGACACACCATCATCAGGAATTAGTAGGTAAGTACCACTCTCCTTTAGCATAACAGGCAAGGGTTGACACTTGTGTACCAACTTAAAAGGAGAAAAATCTAGGGAAAAGACATTAATAAACATCTTCCAAAAGTTATTACTTCCTACCACTACATGCCAGTACTCTGAAATTCTATTTCTTTATTAGAGTATCACCACAGTGACAAGTATGGAACAGGGAGAATTAATATGGGACATTTCTAGAACACTGCAATTGACATTAAATTTAAGAACAAATTCTTATGCTAGGACATGGCAGTTATAGTCTGATTCTGACATCGAGTATTTTGTGGTGGAGTGATCAGTCCTAAGACAAAGAAATGGTGAATATATTGTTATTTTCATATGGCTAGGATGAGTGGAAAAACCTATAGAATGCTTTATCTACTGAATTTCTGTGTTATAATGCATAAATTGCTCTAGTACTACATAAACACTTGCTAACAATGCCTCCCTCCCAAAAGACACACCCCTGAATTCTCTGTAGCTTGCATGTTGTGCAAGATCGGTGCAGGAGCTCCAGCAGGCAATATGGCTGCCGTGCGATCCAGGAACAGTCTGCAGGGGCGAGCACAAGTGCTCCTGCACTAATCTTGTATGGACTAAGCCCCTGTATGCAAATTACCCCATCTGCAGGAGAAATCTGTACAAATGAGGTGATTTAGCAATCCAGGAAGCTTGCAACAGGCCGTGCAGGACTGGTGTAATCTGCAGAAATGTACTTGGTTAGTAACCGAGTATATTTCTGCAAAATCCAAAACGGAGCTGTGACAGCTCCAAATAAAGGCTGCATATCATGTAGTAAGCATGCCAATGGCCAAGTATAAGGCCATTGGCATTGCAAACAGTGAAAAAACTAAAATAATCAACTTTTTTTTTTTAGCCGATCTCGGCTGTTTAAGCGTAGGGCAGAGGCGAGCAAATGGGATGGGGGGGGGAATAACAATATAAACCTAAATTAAGCATTCTAACTAAAATCAGTATTCTGCCATGCAAGTCAATGGCAGGCAGTAGTCAACATGGCCAGTGAGCAGTGGTTGCTAAGGGGGGAGGCTCAGTGTGAGACATGTAACTATGCATTAGCAGGCAATCCTATGCAAATGAGGGGAAGGATAGTGAATCGCAGTTTTCCCCAGCATGTGAGTCAGGTCCAACAGTGCAAAAGTAGGAATAGCTTGGTGCAAGCCTAGGAGGTAGGTGACATCATGTGGGGGGTGTCTGGCATACTGTAAGTGGATTGGAGCCCTGTGGCTTGGGTTTGCTCCTAGCTTACACAGCGAAGCTAGGGGGTGTGTCTAAACCTGCCTAGAACTCTTTACAATGCCTAAGCGGGTGTGCGTGCTGTGCTCCAGGTTTTAAAGGCATAAAAAAAAATGTTAATCCAGGAAATAGCAGCAGTGTGCACATTTGTGCACTCTGTTTGCACGGCACGACCCCGGGCTTAAACAGGAAAGCAATGGGAAGGGGAAAAAGCCTTAGGAAGGTAACCAAGGAGAATTAGCATAGCTGGCAGGTGAAATGTATCAGAATCAGCCAATTACACAGGCAGCAGACCAGCCCAGCCTAGAACAATACTATAAACAATGCAAACACCTTCCCCTCTAGTTTTTTCCACACTCTACACCACCGATGTAAATAAGCAGGGAACGTTTAACACTCACAACAGCAAAATGATAGGGGCTGCAATAGCTATCATACAACAACTTGTGGAATAGGCTGAGGGTGGTGAAGATGTGAATGCTGTCGACCAATCCACACTGATTAGACGGAGAAGAGTGTACAGACCCAGGGTAACCTACCAGAGACTACATGAGCTGGAGATAGTGGAGCGCTATAGGGTGGACAGGTACCCCCTACAGCAAATTGTTGAGCTGTGTCAACCACGCCTCACACACAGAACTAACAGTGGGGAACTCATCCCTGTGGAAACCAAGGTATGTGTTAGCAATAGGTACCTTCCAGAGACCAACTGGTGATATGATGGGGATATCACAGGCATCAGCATCCAGGGTACTATACCAGTTCCTGGATGCCATGTCAGCACATGTCGGTGATCATGTATATTTCCCCAATTCCCGTGAGGTATTGGCCAGCAATATGCGTCTCTTCCAGCGGAAGACCCTGAGGTAGTGGGTGCAATAGACTGCACGCACATATGCATTAAAGCACCAGCCGGTGAGCGGGGTAGGGTCTACTTCAACCACAAGGGCTTCCCCTCCATCAGCTGCCAGGTCGTGTGTAGTGCCCAGGGCATAATACTGAATGTGTGTGCAGGCTTCCCTGGAAGCTACCATGATTCCCATATCTGGCATCTGACGCAGCTGTACCAGACATTTGCCAATGGGGACATCCAACATGGTCACCTAGTGGGGGATGCTGGTTATGCACTGGAGCCGTGGCTGATGACACCCATCATAAATGCACACACACATGAACAGGAACACCATAATGAGGCACACGCACAAACACATAATGTAATAGAGCATGTGTTTGGGCTGCTCAAGTCATGCTTCCGGTGCCTGGACACATCTGGTGGAGCCTTGCAGTACTCACCGACTACATGTACCCAAATTGTCATGGTATGTGCTATGCTACATAATATGATCCTGTGAAAACAGCTGCAGCAGGACCAGCATAGGCCTGGGCCAAACAACCCCCCACCATTGCCAAGGCCATCACAGGCAGAGTGTGACTTGGAGGAAGAACAATCTGAGCCTGCCCCAGTAAGCAGAAGGAGGCATGCCCAGTATGCTTTGGCCTTGGCAAAGAGGCAATGCATAGCACATACACTGGCTCAGTAGGATCTCTGGAAATTATACCTCTCTCTGACTCGCACATATAGTAAAAGGGATGCCTAAGTTGACACTACCTGCTTTTAAACATGTACAGGGACTGAAGTATGTGTATCCGACATAGGCAGCCCTGCAGCACCACCTAAGGCATGATTGCCATGTGTTAAGCAATAT
Organism: Protopterus annectens; assembly: GCF_019279795.1. NCBI lineage: Eukaryota > Metazoa > Chordata > Ceratodontiformes > Protopteridae > Protopterus > Protopterus annectens. The sequence goes on along the minus strand of NC_056738.1, from coordinate 569,160,306 downwards.
AAAGCAGTGCTAAACAGCATTTACCACCATGTAGTATATGCAAACAAAATCGCACACACCAACTAGCACAACTGTGGTCAATGTTCAGTAATATTGGGCAACGTCCAGCAATGTTGGTGAATATTGAGCAATGTCGGACAAGCCTGGTCTAAGTAGGGCATAGCTGAACAAAAGCCAACCTGCTCATATTTGCTTAACTGGCCCTTAAGCAGTCTGGTCTGCTCAGTATGAAAATATAAAGCAGTGATGGGCCTTGAACCCAGGATACTGTGCACTATAGCCAAAGTACTGGACCACTAAACCATGACAGTATTGCAGTGATCAGCCTGAATGAAGGAATGTTGATAAGTCTATGCAAAGTATTTCATGGAAACCCTGCAGGCACAGCATAATCCTTGTCAAGTTATGACACAAAGGTGAGTCCTGCAGTGAGAACAGAACCTGACTTTCAACACACACAGTATAAATGTTAATATCGGTCATGTTCGCACACATCAACAAATGTAGTGGACCTCAGATAGCAACATACTGAAAGGTCACACTGGGCATGCTCACACACTTGAATAAATGAGACAAATGTCAGGCAACAAAACATGGAATGACAGAACTGGGCATGCTCACAAACTTAGGCCATGTCTGAGTACAGCAGTGGGCCACGCATATCTGGCAGTTGCATGTGTTATCCCAGGAACCTGTCACTATACAGCAATCCGCCCTGTGCACACAGTTAGATGACAACAGACACATCTATAATATAGTGGAACCCTGTCATAATCAAATATGTTCTGCAGATACCAAAGTTGTTCATAGAAACTGGTAAAGCAAAGATGATTAAGACCTGCAAACAGTATCAGCAATAAACACTGTGCATCTTGAAGATTAGCATAGGTTCAGAGGTCGATACTAGGCTATCTGCCCTAGGGCATGTACAAGCCTAGCCAGAGTGTGTTTGGCATTCGCAACCCTGTCAGATTACTATACGGTGTGTGTGAATAGTAGGTCACACAAGATAGCCCATGTACGTTTAGGCTAGTATCCCAGTGATAAACGATCACGCATACAGTCGTCAAGATGTCTCCTGTAGGTGGTCAGTGGGTGGATCTGCCTATGTGAAACTGGGATTACATTCTGGAGTGAGTGGAGCCTCTGGGATAAGAATCTGTCCCTCCACAATGTCCTATTAACATCTGTGCTGAGGTATATGTCCCTGGAGAGTGTAGCTCCAAGGGAGTTGGATATCCTGAGGTTGAGCATGTCCAGTAATTTTGGGTTGGGTATATCTGTAAACAACAGGCACACATCATATCTGAGTAGGTGGTAAGAGACTGAGTAGAGCTGGAGTTACTGCATCTGAACTGTGCAGGGCATTTGTGTGAGTCCCTAGATCTGCTTGGTGAGGAACGTCTGTGGCAAGTACAGTTGCTGCAGGTGTCGGGTAAGGTACACCCCAAATGTGGCATTTAACCAACCATGGATGTGATGAGTATAGGGGCACAATGACCTCACTCGAACTAGATGTGAAACCATAGGGGATAAGTGGCCCACATAGAAGGTGTGTCCAACCACTTTGACAACGTGAATGTCAAAGCCGACAGTACGAACAAGTCATGTCCCCAAACCACTAACAACTCCTACCATATGTAATGGAGTACTACCTATGTGGTAATGTGTGGGCATGTTATTCCCAAAGGGGATGACTATGCAACTAATGGCATTTAGCTGTAGGCCATGGCTCGGGCACCAATCATCCACCTCTGTGAGACCCTGTTTGAGTATGCATGTGGCAGCTGGAGAGTTGATCATGGCACCCAGTTTGCAGTCAAGTGCAAACATGTTCAGCCATATTCCCCCTGTGGTAGCCTGTACGTCAGACAAATATATACTGAACAAGAGAGGTCCCAGGACCAAGCCGTGTAGGATGCCACGCTTAACTGGTGTATAGTCAGACATGGCACCTGCAATTTTGACCATGTGGGTGCTATCCCTGATCCAGGTATCAATCCATCGTGTGAGATATGTGTCCATATCGACGCTGGTGAGCCTATGCATAGTTATTGTGTTGAAGGGTTTTGCAAGGTTCAGGTAGGCTGTGTGGACAGCCGTCCCTATGTCAATGGACCTGTTAGCCATTTAAAGAATCCAAACAGGTTCAAGAGGCAAGATCTGCCCACAACAATGCTGAAATGTGTAGGACACAGTGTCTGTAGGTTCCCGATGTCTATGCGTATGAGTCCCATGACAATACGCTCCATAGCTTTGCAGAACAGGCTACTTAGGCTTATAGGGCAATATTGTCTGTGGTCCGTTGTGGCAACAACTCTGTGGAGCGGGACCACTGTCGCTGTACGTCATTCCTTGGGTACATATCCTGTGGTAACTCCGATATTGAACAGTGATGTAATGTGAGGGTTGCGTCTGTCATGATGCTCGTGTAAGATGCAGGCTGGGACACCATCTGGTCACATTGATACTGTGATGTACGCTTTGGGGAGGGCAGCACTCACCTGTTACTGTGTGATGTCAGGGAGGTTATACTCTGTTGGGATGGATAGTTGCTCCTTAGGGGGATGAGTGGGAGACATCTGCACTGAACCTGTTTGTCAGGATGTTGGCAATACTAGTGGGTTCAGGGTAGGTTTAGTCAGTATGCAGTAACTCACAGCATATCAGTGAGTGTCCACCCAGGTTCCTGACATAACTGAGGAAGGCCGTGTGATAGTCCTACATGTCTGTTGCAATTGTCTGGTAGAAGCGGCCCTTAGAAAAGTTCATGAGTGATTGTAGCTGTCTGCTAGTACAGGTCACAGATGCCTTCCCAGTCTGGGATTGTGCTCTATCATGTATTATACCATGACCCCCCATTAATATTCCAAAACATGCACGCTGATTGGCCAGCGTGCACGTTGTAAATTGACTTATACTAATGGAAAAAGGTCCGGTCACCCGGACTTTTTCCATTAGTATAAGTCTCTTTTAAAACACTGTCTCGTTATGTTAAAAGAGTTTAACATAGCGACACAGGTTTAAAAAGCAACGGAGATCTCCGTTGCTTTTTTTAAAGTGGTCTCGCTATGTTAAACTCCTGTAACATAGCGACACAGTTTGTAAAAAGCAACGGAGATCTTGCTTTCTCCGTTGCTTTTTTTTTTAAACCTGTCTCGCTATGTTAAATGGGTTTAACATAGCGAGACAGTTTAAAATAAGCAACAGACATCTCCGTTGCTTATTTTAAAGTTGTCTCGCTATGTTAAACCCATTTAACATAGCAAACAGTAAAAAGCAATGGAGATCTTGCTTTCTCCGTTGCTTTTGGCCACAACTCTGATGTACTGCGAGGCATGCGCAGTACATCAGAACTGCTGATACCAGACAGCTGCGGAAGGGCAGCAAAGAGGCATTATACAATGCCATTATTTAAGAAAAGTAATTATTTCTTTTCTTAAATAATGTCATAGTATAATAGCAATTACCCACTTCTGGGTGTGGGTAATGCGGGATTTACCCACGGTTATCTTTGTTTGGTCCCAAGGGTGACGCGCTCGGGACCAAACCACGCCAACCGTGGGTAAATCCCACATTACCCACACCCAGGCATGGGTTATTGCTATAGTAGCTTCCTCCTGATGTTGTACAGCTTATTAATGGCTGGGGTCTACCAGACAGGTCCCCTGCCATTGGAGTAGTGAGTCCTGTTGTTATTTGGGATAGCACAATACATGCAGTCCACTAGGTGTCCATAGAATATGTATGTAAAGGATGCAGCAGTGTGAGCCATATTTGCCACTGTCTCAGGGTCTCTGAAGGATACCACCTGATGAGTGGTACGTCAGTGTGTCTGACAATAAGTGTTGCCTATTACAAGTGTGTTAGATGTGTTGTTTAGCCCGAAGGGCAGTGACTGTGTGGCACACTGACATTGTGAACTATGTGATATGTGGGTATTGTAGTGGGGTAGCAGATGTGTGTGTGTGTGTGTGTGTGTGTGTCTGCTTTGGAGGTCTCTGCTGCTTAGGTAGAGTACATTTACAGCATCCGAGTATGTCTATGTGTGATAATGTGGTTTGAGTGCTGTTGCTAGAGGATATGTGAGACTGATATGTTGTGTGTGTGGTTACCTTCACCACCTGATAAACTGTGCCAGTCATGGGTCGAGAGAGTTCAGCACCCTGTATGTCTATATAGGTGCATCTCAGTTTGTCGGGAGGAGGAGAGGGTTGTCTGTGTACATGAGGCAGATGTGACATTGTGTCAATATTACAATATCCACCAGCTGGACTGAAAAGTACACACACAACCGACCCCTGGACATGCCAGGATATTATCATGACATACTCTGTAGCCTGATCACAAAGGATCAGTAGGGTGTTAAGCATGTAAAAGAGTATAACAGGGATTAGTGCTCATGTTCGTTGGTGTTTTGTAAAGAGTAGCTGAGAAGGAGTCCAGACTGAATCATGACACCAGCTTCAGCTATGTCATAAATAGCAATGTACACCCATATATGTCCTGAGTCAGGGCCAACTGTACCTGAGTGACAATGCCGACATCATGACAGACAGGCCCATATGTACATACCCATCTCCCACTGACAATAGTCCATATCATCATACCAGGAGATATCACATGTAGAATGGATGAGCAGCTACCCCCACTGCCAAAAGCATGACAGCAAGTGGAATACATTGATTCCCAATATGTTTCATACACAAACTACAGAACAAATAGATCATGCACCTGAACAGTCAGCTGAGCTTCACCCCCTACACAGGATATGGAACCGTTGAATGTATCACAGCTACATATGGCACTCCCCACAAGTGTTGGTGCACAACACATCATGAGAAGTCAAGTCCAGTACGCCTATGAAGTCTGATCTGCAAGGTCATGGAGTCCATCATGGTTGCAGTCATAAACAGAGCTATTGGAAGCTGACATACACACAACCCTACCAACTGTGGTATGTTCATGTGCGGATCATGGTTCCCAAACATGCTAGACTGTTTGCAAGGCAGCCACCCAGGACATACATCAATGAACACATCTACACATGTGTCACATAGACTTTGAATAGCCCTTTATCAACATCCCAGACACATGTAGTATCCACAAAACCAACAAGCTGTGAATAAATATGTGTTGACATATGACAGAATGTCAATGTGTCCACAGATAGATCACACAAGGTAAGGATTCTGAGGTCTTGTTCAAGCTGTTGACACCTGCTGACCCACATGGACCATTCCTGGAATGGTATAAAACAAAGTGTACACACATCACCATGTCCAGTCTGATGATGTCACCATCCTATAAATACAGCAGGAGAAGGAAAACCAGCCAGTAAAGCAAATAGCGTGCCATATTAATGCGTCTCTTTCTCTCTAGTATCATAACATAGTTAGGTAGGGGTTTGAATACTGCAAACAGTGTGTGTGTGTGTGGGGGGGGGGTGTATGTGTGCAGTTTCCTTTGAGAGGTGTTCCCTTTTTGGGGACTGGGAAAACTCACTAAAAAAGGTACATTCCTCTTTGGAATGTCTGATGATGTCACCATCCTACAAATACAGCAGGAGAAGAGAAACCAGCCAGTAAAGCAAATAGCGCGCCATGTTAATGCGTCTTTTTCTAGTATCATAACATAGTTAGGTAGGGATCTGAATCCTGAAAACAATGAGTGTGTGTGGGGGTGTGTGTGTATGTGTGCAGTTTCCTTTGAGAAGTGTCCCCTTTTTGGAGACTAGGAAAACTCACTAAAAGAGGTACATCCCTCTTTGGAAAGTCGGATGATGTCACCATCCTACAAATACAGCAGGAGAAGAGAAACCAGCCAGTAAAGCAAATAGCGTGCCGTGTTAATGCATCTCTCTGTAGTATCATAACATAATTAGGTAGGGGTTTGAATCCTGAAAACTGTGTGTGTGTGTGTGTGTGGGGGGGTGTATGTGTGCAATTGCCTTTGAAAGGAGTGCCCTTTTTGGAGACCGTGAAAACACACTAAAAGAGGTACATTCCTCTTTGGAAAGACTGATGATGTCACCATCCTACTAATACAGCAGGAGAAGGGAAACCAGCCAGTAAAGCAAGTAGTGCGCTGTGTTAATGCATCTCTCTCTAGTATTATAACATATTTAGGTAGGGGTTTGAATCCTGCAAACAGTGAGTGGGCGGAGTGTATGTGTGCAGTTTCCTTTGAGAGGTGTCCCCTTTTTGGAGACAGAGAAAACTCACTAAAAGAGGTACATTCCTCTTTGGAAAGGCTGTTGATGTCACCATCCTACAAATACAGCCGAAGAAGAGAAATCACCCAGTAAAGCAGATAGCGTGCTGTGTTAATGCATCGTTCTCTAGTCTCATAACATAATTAGATAGGGGTTTGTACCTGCAAATGCTGACTGTGTGTGTGTGTGTGTGTGTCACTGTTGGTCAATGCAGTGTGGGTTTTGCTTTTACTATGGTATGACATAGTATGATTACAACAGTAAGTGCATTGCACACATCAGGTATCTGCGTGGCAAATATATACGTGTACATGTCCCCTCAATCAATACATAGGTGTAAAACCTGCATACTACATGAATACATTTGTTTCCATTGACAAGTTGTGCCGCTGGTTCTCAGATCGTAGGTCACATATGTATGTATGTGACAAGGCCGTCCACTGTCGTGTTCTGTGGCCAAGGTCATCTGTGGCACACACACCCATGACAGTTACTTAAGAGTAGTGTGAGTGAGGGTATATGCCTGGGGTATATGTCAGACATGGTCACACACAACAAAGACTGCCAAGAATGGACAAACTTTATAGGTGTATGACTGCCTTGTGGATATCCATTTAGGCCTCTAATGTCTTATGTGATACACCTTGGGACTCCACAGTACCTATGGATATGTGGATACCAAGGGACACATGACATAACATGAGGCTGTATGTACACATTGGTACCCAACATAAATGTTGAGGGCTACCACCTGTGTGGTACTGACGGGATAGTATGTATAGTACATGAGGATGACTATGCCATAGTCTGCTTACTGCTATACAGCATGTATCAGACAACAGGTATCTGTCTGTATGATACCCTTTTGTAGGATATGCATCCCATCCAGGGAATGCATTGTAGGCCAATCCATGCATTTCCAGATTTGGATGAACACATCCCTAGTGTGTCTGCATGTACCTAAGGGGGCTATATGCCAAACAGGTGTGGTCACAGGAATGGGTGGTGGTCATTACCACTGGTTAGTGTTATAGTGTAGCACAGGAAGGATCCAATTGTTACTGGGTTCCCTACTACTGTGTGTCATTTGTCAGGACATCATCCAATGATTGCTTATAGTCATGCTGTTGAGGTTGTGTATACTACCAGACCGCAAATCATTGACAGATATTAACGGTATCACCCACAGCATAGTGTCAACCCATGTCATACACATGTCTACCCATGTTAGTACATAACTGTAGTGGAATGCATACTGGCCATTGAAAGATGCTATGAGATGTTAATGTGTATGACAGGGTATGCCACACGTCCCATGTGTCCACTATGCACGTACATCCAGACAGTGCGCACCCACCGTGTTCACAGATGTACACTTGCTAATCTGTACTGCACACATCACACACGTACTGTCCACTCACTAACACATGCTGGCAACACATTATACTTCAGCCAAGTGGCACATGGGTGGACAATACATACTCAGACCTAACAGTGGTGTAAACAATGCTACATTGACAATCAGAGCTTTGATGCATAATGTCTGCTCAGATATACCTACAAGGATGTTGTTACACTTCCTTGTTCACAACTTGCTATTATTGCTACACTGCTATAGTGTCACCCTGTGCATCAGCACCATGTTAGCCTGTCCCTCCATCAATGATGCAGATGACAGGAGGCGACACGGGTATCATCATATGCACAGGGCATTTTGTTGTTTGCCAGAGCCTGACATTGACCCATCCAATCGACATGTCTGTGAGTGTGTGTATGTGTATGTGTTTGAGGGACAACAGTACAGCATGGGCCAATGTTGATGTACCATGTGTGTGTGTGTGTGTGTGTGTGTGTGTGTGTGTATGTGTCAGCCCTAGTTGTTTGGTTAATGTGTGTGTGTCTGCATGCACACAGCTCCACCATGTGGCTGCCATATACGGTAGTTTGTGGGACAGCCACAGACTGTACCTGCTAGGCTGTACAGATCACTGTCTCTGGCCACGGGCACAGTACCTGTGCCTGGCAGGGGTGCTACGGACAGTATTGGGTGCCAACCCTTACTGGGTACTGTCATCAGAGGCAGAGGTATGATGACGACCCATGTCACTGCTGGGACTGGCCAGAGCCACGTGCATGTGGTCTACTGGGATGGTCAATGGACAGGCCAGCCCCAGCATGGTACTGCCACTACGGAAGTGGGTGTGAACTGTGGGCCGTCCATGACCACTGCTAGCTGTTGCTGTTGCTGGCATGCATCCGCGTCGACGTTGCAACTGTCCTGCATGGTCCTGGCTCATGGAAGACATGTTGTGGTGGGCATCTAATGTCTCCCTCTAATTTCTATCAACGACCTTGGTGTAAGTCTGGATGGCACCGGCAAGGTCACGGATGCTGTCATTGATAGCAGTGTAATGTGCCCTCTGCACCCTAAGTCACTGCCTGGTGTACCGTTCCATATGTGCCTGAGCCTGCATTACAGCCCAGAACATACTGGTCATCATAAGACCTATGAGGGCACGCCTGCCAGGGGCAATACGACCAGTGGTGCACCCCCGAGAACCCCTGGACCTGCGCCTATGTGGTACCATTTCGGGTCTATGGCTATGGCTGCTGTGAGGGGATGCAAGTGCCATGGGTACCACACTCTCCTGGTCAATGCTAACTGTATGCTGTCCCTCGCCTATGGCCATTGGTGGTGAGGGATGTATTGACAGTATGAGTGTTTGCATAGATGGGGTTGAACGCTGTGTACTGTCGATTGGCGGACCAATGACAGACCCTGTCAAATCTTCCTGAGCCAAAATACATGTGTCATCATCACCGCTATTCGTGGCAGTGGCTTCAGGTTGCCTTCTGCTTTTGCCAACCCCTAACTCAGCACCTGTGAGAGGAAGACAGGAAACACTTTACGGTCTGCACATGCACACATGCACACATGCACACATGCACACATGGACACATGGACACATGAACACATGCACACATGAACACATGCACACATGCACACATGAACACTAATACACACCTCACTACAGCACATACACACACATACCAGCAATCCAACACATACTCTATAGTGGATGAAGGTGGGTGTCAGTATCACAGGTAGACAGTCACCACACACGTGTCAGCATGCAGAATATGTGTTGCACAAGACCATGCAGTGCAAGTGTAGACACCCCTATTAAATGGCAGTATACATGGCTTTCACGCAACTGTGTAGTTGTTCAGTGATTGGCTACACCCTGGAACACAATGTGTACATGGCCACAGCATTGCTGTGCAGGTATCAGCTTTGCAATGCCCTGTGCACCATCACTCACAAGTATACATGCCATGGTTGCATGTGTTATCTGTGTGACACATAGATATCCATGTCTGAGTGCAGTGTCTGTGTCCATAGCATATAATAGTGGGCATGGGTGTAGCACATGCATGCTATTTGCACACACGGGATGTGCGGTGCATGTTGATGTGAAGGAATCCCAATGCTCGACATGGCCAGTGTACAGTGGTTATGGTGAATGTGGGACATTTTGCAGATATGTGGGTGCCAGACATGGCATGGCATGCTACATGACTGCAACATTGAACACCACACATACCCAATGTGTGTCAAGTGACCTATACACCCACTAGCATTCCAGGACATATATGTGACACGTTGTGTGGATGGTGACTGCTGTGCATATTGTGTATACTGGCATATGTAAGCACACAGACAACATGCTATGCATATTGTGTATAGGTGCATATGTTTGCACACACACAACACTGAGGTGCAAAGCAATGACTACAATGAGTAGTACTGTGGTCACTGTAACTGGATGGGTTGTAGTACCCTGTGCCATCATCAACATGCATCTTGTGGTCACTCACAGCTACTAATGTGTGCAAGACCACCACCTAGCATGCTGTACCTGAACTGCAGCACCGTGGCTATGTTCACAATTACACAGCCACCTTGTACATGGGTGTGTGAGGTGCCCAATATGGAGCATTGCCTAACATGACTGTGTTATGTGTTGCAGAGTGTTGCACAGCCCCATGATAGGCCTCTACCCCTGAGGTACATCATGTGTGTGCATGACATGTGGGATACTGAAGTGTGACCTTACAGCGGGTGTGTGGTAATGCCAAATGTAGCATGTTTTCGTGTACTGCGTATGATAAACGTGTTCTGTTGTGTACAGCTGTAGCAACTATGCATATCCAATGTGCAGTACAGTGTTGCCACAATTGTGTCTGCTGCACTGTGCCTTGCATGTGATTGAGGCAACTACTGACTTTACTGAGATGATTAATGTCTCACAGCAAACATGCACAGCATGCATTATGCGTAGGTGTGTTACGTGTACATGGCCTACACCTCACCTATGACATGCACATTTCATTACCAGTATTAGGTTCATAGGTTCATACTAGGCTAAATGCCCTAGGGCATTTATAAGCCTAGCCAGAGTGTGTGTGGCTTTCGCCACCCCTAGGAATGAGAATACTATGTCCATTTAGGGTTTAGTTTACTGTGCCTCTGTCTAGTAGTGACACAGAGATGACCCCCGGGGTAAACCTATGATCTCCCATCCACTCATCAAGATTTCTCTTGAAGAGAGTCAGTGAGAGGCTCTGCCTAACATGGACTGGGATTCTGTTCCAGAGTGTAGGGAGCCTCTGGGTTATGAATCTGTCCCTCCAGCACGTCCTATTTATTTCTGTGTTGAGGTTCAAATCTCTCACTCTCGTGGCTCTGGTGGATTTGGATTTTCTGAGGTGGAGCATGTCCATTAATTCCGGATTGGACATGGCCTTGTACGTCAGGCATAGATCGCCTCTGAGTAGGCGGTATGCGACTGAATAGAGCTGGAGTTTCTTCAGCCGGGCAGCATATGACATATGTTTGAGACCCTTGATCCTCTTGTAAAAGAAGAACTCCAAAACCAAACACAAAACCCAGCAGTGGAAAACAGGAAATCTAAAGTGTAGTATAAAGCACCCGACTCCACAGCAGTAGATTGACACTTTATTCACAAAAAACAAGACAGATTGAGCGCTTTCGTCTCCACCCTGGAGACCTCTTCAGAATCAATTATATCAAACAACAAAGATGTATGTATACAATGAGCAATGCTGCTAAGATAATTGTGCTCAATTAATCAATAAAACAATAATACAATAAAATGAAGATAATGTTAAGAAAAATGTCAGTAGTGAGCTGGATGATTTTCCTACACCTACACTTCCACAAGATTTATATCGTGTTAAACATTGCACTTAAACAACATATGATTGAAATTAAAATTAAAATATATGTAAAGATGATATATACATGTAAATGAAAAAAATAAAATAATTAATAAGATAAAATCATAAAATAAAGTAAAATAAAATAAAACCTAATAATGTCAACTGACTATATTCTATATAACTGTGATTTTGGTTCTTGTATCTTATTACTAAGAGTTAAAAATTGAGAATGTATTACACCTTATGTTTCAAAATGTGTGTATTAGTGGTTAAGAAAAATTGATAAAATGTTAAAATTATATGTAGACTAAATGAATTTATAAATAAATATACAAAATCTAAATATATGTATAAATATATGAATATGTAAATATATAAATATGTAAATATAAATATAAATTAAATAAATAACTATATGTATATATATAACCGTATTAATATATACATATATATAATAATTATTTATTTTATTTTTTTTCATTTATATGTATATACCATCTTTACATATATTTTAATTTTAATTTCAATCATATGTTGTTTAAGTGTAATGTTTAACACGATATAAATCTTGTGGAAGTGTAGGTGTAGGAAAATCATCCAGCTCACTACTGACATTTTTCTTAACATTATTCATTTTATTGTATTATTGTTTTATTGATTAATTGAGCACAATTATCTTAACAGCATTGCTCATTGTATATATACGTCTTTGTTGTTTGATATAATTGATTCTGAAGAGGTCTCCAGGGTGGAGACGAAAGCGCTCAATCTGTCTTGTTTTTTGTGAATAAAGTGTCAATCTACTGCCGTGGAGTCGGGTGCTTTATGCTACACTTTAGATTTCCTGTTTTCCACCCTTGATCCTCTTGGTGAGGTACTTTTGGGGTCTTTCTAACTGCTGCAGGTGTCTGGTAAGGTACATCCCAAATGGGGCATTGTACTCAATTATGGGCCTGATAAGGGAAGAGTATAGGGGCACAATGACCTCTCTTGATCTAGATGTGAATCCTTTCATGATAAGGTGAGTAATATAGAAGGTCTTCCTAACCACCTTGGCAATGTGAGTGTCAAATGAGAGGTTACTGTCAACTTGGGTCCCTAGGTCCCTGATTACTTCTTCCGTACTTAATGGATTACCACCTATGTGGTAATTTGTGGGTACTTTGTTTTTCCTAAAGGGTATCACTATACATTTTTTGACATTCAGTTTAAGGCCATGGCTTTGGCACCAGTTATCTATTTCTATGAGGCCTTTCTGAAGGATGCTTGTGTCCGCTGGAGTATCAATTATGGTGCCCAGTTTGCAGTCATCTGCGAACTTTGTAAGCCATAATCCTCCTATGTTTGCTTGCACCTCGGAAAAATAAATGCCGAACAAGAGGGGTCCCAGGATCGAGCCCTGTGGGACACCGCTTGTGACTGGCTTAGAGTCTGACATGGCTCCAGCAATTCTGACCTTGTGGGTTTTGTCCTTGAGCCAGTTTGCAACCCATCTTATGACATATGGGTTTACATTTAAGCTGGTGAGCTTGTCTATGATGCCCGAGTGGGGTATTGTTTCAAACGCTTTTGCAAGATCAAGGTAGGCTGTGTGAACTGCCTTACCCTCATCAATGGCCTTAGTGACTGTTTCAAAAAAGTTGGCCAGGTTCAAAAGGCAGGATCTGCCCTTGATAAAGCCGAATCGGGTAGGATCCAGTGTCTGTAGGTCCCCAATGTCTTTGTTTATGAGTTCCATAATGATCCTCTCCATAGCTTTGAAGACCAGGCTCGTCAAGCTTATGGGGCAGTAATTTCCAGGGTCTGTAGAAGCACCTCCTTTGTGGAGTGGGACCACTGTTGCTGTATTCCATTCTTTGGGTATGTATCCTGTAGTAAGGCTAAGATTAAACAGCAGCCTTATGTGTGGGTTTAGTTCCTCTTGGAGTTCATGTAGCACGCAACCCGGGACACCGTCTGGTCCCATTGATGCTGTGTTTTTAGCTTTGGAGAGGGCGGCTTTCACCTGGGCATCTGAGATGTCAGAGAGGCTACACTCTGCTGGGATAGATATTTCTCCTTTTGGGGGGGGGGAGAAATTTGCACTGAACCTGTCTGCCACTATGTTGGCAATGTCTGTGGGTTCAGTGTATTTTTTGTCATTTTGGACTAACTCTGAGCATATCTGGGAGTTTCCACGCAGGTGTCTAACATAACTAAAGAAGGCCTTGTGATTGTCTTTAGTGTCTTTTGCAATCTTTCTCTCAAAGCTGGCCTTGGATGATTTTATGAGTGATCATAGTTTTTTGCTAGTACTGATCAGAGATGCCTTCCCTTTTGGGGATTTTGCTCTGTCATGTAGTAGCTTCCTCCTCCTGTTGTAAAGCTTGTTAATGGCTGGGGTCCACCAGACAGGATGCCTGCCTTTGGGGGAATGGGTCTTGGTTTTATTTGGGATTGCATGATCCATGCATTCTTGAAGGTGTCCGTAGAAAGCATTTATAAAGGATTCAGCGGTGTGGGCTGTGGTTTCCACTGGCCCAGGGGCCTTGAAGGATACCACTTCAGTCTTAAGAAGTGTGAAGTCAGCTTTTGAGAAATTCTTCACTGTGGTCTTTTGTGCTGGGGGGGGCGGGATGTGGATTTCCAGTGAGATTAATTTATGGTCTGATCTCACCAATGAGGGTATACTTCGTGTGGAGCATTGTGTCCCCATGTTTGTGATGATCAGGTCTAGTGTATTATCTCCTCTTGTGGGAGTGGTGACTAGTTGTTCCATCGCATTTGAGTTTATGAATTCTCGGAACCTTTGGGCTAGGGTGTTGGGGCTTGAGTAATGCTCCCAGTCTATGTTTGGGTAGTTGAAGTCTCCCAATATGATGGTATTTGGAGAGACATTCATACTCTCCAGTGTCTTCAGGAAGGCTGAGTGGGGTTCCTGAGTTTGAGAGGGTGGTCTGTAGCATGCTACAAACTGTAGGGCAGTTTTGCCTATGGTTAGTTGCACCTGGATGGTCTCCGATGCTTCGTGCGTTGCCACTAACCTGGAGGTGTGGGTATCTTTGATGAATATGGATACTCCCCTCCTTTTGTGGTTTGGTCCAAGTTTTGAGGCCGAAAAGCATGATATGAGGTATAACCTGGTAGTGCTGGGGTGCTCTCAGGAGCATTGAGCCAGTTTTCAGTCACTGCACAGACATCAGTGTTCTCCATACTGAGGAGGGCTTCGAGAGCATGCATCTTGAGGTTTGAACTTCTGGCGTTGAGCAGCATTACCCTTAGTTTTTTTTCCACTTGTGTTTTCTAGGGAGGTGGCTTTGTCTTTTGAGCCTTGCCTAAAAAAGGCACTATGGGGGTGGCAAGAGCCTTGGCCAATATCCGGAAGCCCAGGTTTGACAGGTGCAAGCTGTCCCTTGTGAAGCAGCGTGGCTTGTCAAGCATGTCATCCCAAGCAGACAGACATTGGATCCCCTTATAATGACACCAGTAATTGAGCCAATTGTTAAAGCTGATCATTTTGTCTTTGTACTGTGGCATCATTCTTGGTGAGGGTAAGATGCTGCTCAGGGTCAGGGTCATACCGGCCTGCGCTACGTAATCAGAGAGCTCCTCTATGTCTCTTTTCATGTAGTCCAGGGAGGTACGTCTCAGGTCATTCACACCGGCATGGACAATGACTGAGTCATATTTGTACTTGCTTTGGAGTGACCTGAGTGCTTGTGTTATGTGGCGGATTCTAGCGCCTGACAGACAGCTTACTGTAACCTTTTCCTTGTTCAGTCTGGTGAGCGGGATGTCAGTGTGTCTGACTATGAAGTCACCTATTACAAGTGTATCAGGCATGTTGTTTGGCCTTAAGGGCTGTGACTGTTTGGCACACTGACTTTGTGAACTATGTGTTGCATGTGCTATGTTTTGAGGTAGTGGTTGCTTGGATGTCTGCTTTGGAGGCCTCTGTTGTTTTGGTAGATTTTTAATTAGAGCCTCTGAGTATGTTTTTGTGTGTTTATGTGTTTGGTTTGTAGTTGTAATAGGTCTATGTGAGACTGGGTTTGTGGTGTGTGTGGTTGCCTTCTCCTCCTGACTGGTTTTGCCAGTACTGAGTCGAGAGAGCTCAGCCTCCAGTTTGGCTATATAGTTGCATCTCACATATATTTGTATTTGTTGGGAGGAGGAGTGGGTTGTCTGTGTACATGAGGCAGTTGTAACATTGCCTCAAGATTCCCAGATTCACCAGCTGAACTGGAGAGGATGCCAGTAATTGACCCTTCGACATGCTAGAATAGTGTAAGGGATTGCTGTGTAACTGAGTCAGAAAGGACCTATAGGGAAATGGGTACTCAAGGGGATTGTAGGTGGAAGTAGTGCTTTTTTTTTGTTTGAGTGCTTTAACTGTGTAAAAATGCTTTAGGAGCAAGTGCTGGGATTTTCCGATAAAGAATAGACTGTTTAGATTGAAAGTAGAGCAGTTCTAAGGGAAAAACTGAAGAGCAGACTTAGCGGAGCCAGAAATAGTTTAAACTTGATTAACCGACGCTGCCCGATGCTGCGCTATGCGCAACTTTGCGCAAAATCACGCAAAAGCACGCTAAAGTGGGCTTTATAGCAGGGGGTTAGAAAGAGTTAGGAAATGGCCCAAAATGGCCAATAAACTAAACTACAAGTTGCTGGGCTGGAACCACTCCTTTAGGGACAAATAGGCTGCTCAGTGCTCCCCACTCCCACTGGTGAACAAAGAAGCTTCTTCCTATCCAAATAAGGATATGGACAACACAGGAAATATGACACAGCCCAGAGATCAGCAAAATCTGAAGACTGGACTATTCTAGTTCAGTAAAGGCGGGAAAACAAGGATATATATTTTTTTTTGTTTTTTCACAAACAGATAAAAATAGATACAGTAACAAACAGTAAATGCTTTAAATCGGCTAGCGCACTTGAGTGTATAGCCTACCAGTTAATTTAAGCAAAAAACAAACTTTTAAAGTGCAAAACAGTTTAGAAACAAACAGAAATACAGTGAATCAACTTGCGGAGCTAGTTTAGTAATAAAAATTCGCTTTTTAGGCAAAATACAGCAGTCGAAAATAGAAAGCCAGAAAAAATACTTATAAATCAATGGAAAGTCACTCTTCCACTCTCTGCTGCTTGTAGAACTCTGCAGGACATCACGAGGAGCTGTGCTGAGTCATATACAAGCGCAAAAGCGCCCTAAAGTGGCCTTTATAGCAGGGGGTTAGAAAGAGCTAAGAAATGGCCAATAAACTACAAGTTGATGGGCTGGAACCACTCCTTTAGGGACAAATAGGCTGCTCAGTGCTCCTCACTCCCACTGGTGAACAGAGGAGCTTCCTCCTATCCAAATAAGGATATGGACAACACAGGAACTATGACACAGCCCAGAGATCAGCAAAACCTGAAGACTGGACTATTCTAGTTCAGTAAAGGCGGGAAAACAAGGATATTTTTTTTTTTGTTTGTTTTTTTCACAAACAGATAAAAAATATATACAGTAACAAACAGTAAATGCTTTAAATCGGCTAGCACACTTGAGTGTGTAGCCTAACAGTTAATTTAAGCAAAAAACAAACTTTTAAAGTGCAAAACAGTTTAGAAACAAACAGAAATACAGTGAATCAACTTGCAGGGCTAGTTTAGTAATAATAATTCACTTTTTAGGCAAAATACAGCAGTCGAAAATAGAAAGCCAGAAAAAATACTTATAAATCAATGGAAAGTCACTCTTCCACTCTCTGCTGCTTGTAGAACTCTGCAGTACACCACGAGGAGCTGTGCTGAGTCGTATACGTATATTAAAGTGTTAACACACTCACCAGCATGTATTGTCTGCCCTGCTGTCACACCAGAGGGACCTAGAAGAATATGACACAGTTTGTCAGTGGCCACAACTGTGGCATTGCTATTGTGAGCGTGCTAAACGACAGTGGAACAACAGTCAACAGTCACAGGTGTACGGATACTATTCCAAATATCAATATTGCACACGTTAGGCAGCACAACTGCTAAACACACAGTACACATTTCACATATGCATATTCTAACAATACAGGTAACGGTAGTCTACAGCTAGGGTGTATTACCTGTACACTCCATGTCATCCTGCTGGGTGGCTCCGACCTCCATGATGACACATGTGTGACACTGTTGTAGGCCAGGAGCCACCACGCTTAGGAGCAGCTCCTCCAATCTGGTGAGGGGGGGGGTGTATGGCCACCCCACCACCTGTGGCAAGCTGTTGCCCATGGATATCAGATGCACACCGCTGGACATGTCTAATTAAATCATTGCAGTGGTGGCGTACCTGCTCATATGTCCAGTTATGCATGCCTATGTCATTTACCCGGTGAACAAGGTCTTGCCACAGTGCAGTACGGTCATGCTGGTGCTGGCTGGCCCTGGAAAAAAAGCAGGTTATAGTGCTGCACCAGGCTGTTCAGAATTTCCTGCTCCTCCGCAGCTGAATATGATGGATTACGTTGATGATCCATAACCCTGGAAGACAATTAAATGATATGTGTGAGCATGTCATGTGGCACACTTAACATTATGAAGTACAGATATCACTTAACTGCCATATATAGCATCTATCTGTCTATCAGAGGATACACACATTCAATACCACATATCAGTGCTGAGCCCACAACTGGCTGACAGTGCCTGCAACACTCCATATAACACACCAGTATACATCAGTAGTCAGCACACTGTTTGGGGTACAATGCACAACCTCGCCCCAGGGGTATATATCAAGCTAATGCATGAAGAAATATGTAATCCAATGCAATGAATGTCATGTACATTTACAGTATTACCAGTAAACCACCCTAGTCTTTGATGCCATACCCCTACCTAACATATGTGCATGGTTGTTAATATAGCTGGCATACTGCTGTAACAGAGTATACATGTTGCTAGGTACACACACATACCCTGTAACACACATGTCATTGCGGGCATGGTGCAGGCATCATTAAACACACATCAGACATACATACAACACACAGATGTATGCTGATACAGATGAGCATTACCTGTGTACCTTATAGTACTGTGTGCCCCTACTTACAGATACCTATGCCTGTGGTATGTAATCTGTGCAAACTACAGGAAACACACAAGACAGTGTTACCAGGGACAGTGAACATACACCATACTGTGCTGTTTAGGCCTACAGCTTCAGGTAGTACAACAGTTCATATATGAGCTGGAGTCACCAGCAGTACCACTTACTGAGCATACATGTATTGCTTCAGCCTACATTGGGACACCACAGTCATACACAAGGAACTACGTCATAACATATGCCATCCTACTATGTCTGAATCCCAATAACTGACACATCTTTCTCCGGCATCACATCTAGGACACAAACTACCATGACAGACACAACCTCACACTAAGCTATCACACCTTTACAAACCTTGCACACAGTCACTGTCACAGTCATTCCACCTCACATAGCAGGTATTGCACTGAGTACATGTGTGTGTGTGCATTGTGTCAAAGGTAAGTAATATGCTATTGGCCCTAGGACATAGAACAGCCTAGCCATATGCTACCCTGGCCTTTGACACAAATGTAATGTGATTTCACTTGCTCCTGTCAACCGGATACACAGAGGTGCCTCCCAGGGCATATTACCTATCTCCAAAACAATCATCAGGGGTATGCATGACATCTGCTAATGAAGAGCCTTGTTTGCTCATGCTGGGTGGTTTAGTCCAGAGTATGGCATATTTGTGGATAAGAACCTGTACCTCCAGCATGTGCTGCTTAGTGAGGTGACAAGGATTAGGGCCCTAGGTCATGTAGCCCGGAGGGATTGTGAGGTGTTGTCATGGTGGTTGACCGATGCTATGGGTGTGACATACCTCTGTATGTCCGGCAGTGGTAACCTCTGGGTGGGCGGTATGCAATGCACTCTAGCTGTGGTTTGTGAGTAAGTCTGCATAGGACATGTGTTTGAGGGCAGTATTACTCTTTGTTAGGTATGTCTGTGGCCTTTCCACTTGCTGTAATTGTCATGTGAGGTACATACCACATGGGGCATTGTGATGAGTAGAGGGGAACACCGACCTATATTTCCCTAGATGACACACCTTTTGTGATGACACGTAACACGTAGATAGATTACATTACTACTGTTGTCACTGTGATTATCAAAGGGGAGCCTACTGTCCACCTGTGTCCCATGTACCCTTGTGACACCATCAGTGTTAGGCAGGCTACCACCTATGTGGCAGTTACTGCGTAAGGTGTTTTGGAATGGGGTATGGCACTGCGGTATCAACACTGGTGTTCAGTCCATGCCTTGGACAACAGGCACCTGTTGCAGTACATATGACCCCATGTCTCCCTCACTCTCTCTCATATATATATATATATATATATATATATATATATATATATATATATATATATATATATATATATATATATATATATATATATACACACATACATACATATATACATATCTATCCGTATCTATCCATATCTATCCATACCTATCCATATCTATACATATCTATCCATATCTATACATATCTATACATATCCATACATATCCATACATATCTATATATATCTATATGTATATATATATCTACATATATAGCTATATATATATCTATATATATCCATATATATTGATATATATCTATATTTATCCATATATATGCATATATATATCTAAATATATCTATATATATAATCTATATATCTATACACACATATATATGCATATATACATGTATATATACACATACATGTAAATATCCATTGCTGTACATATAACTGCACATATAGGCACATATACTGCCCACATTTCATGGTGGGGATGTCAATTATGCAACAGTTGTGAGACATACGGTTATGTAATACTATTGCACAATGCTGTGCAGAATGCATTCTGCTGTCCTCAGGCCGTATAGCTGTTGCAGGCCTCACTGCCTGTAGCTCAGTCCCACAGCATTTAACACCACATGACATATACCAGCACTGCTTGCTTTCTGCAATGCCACACACAACAACCTAAATACATATGTGCACATAGCAGCCTTCAACAACATACTTATGTCCAGCCTTCACTAACAGTTGCAGTATGTACCTTGCCCTATGCAAATGTGCATGTACATATAGATATGGACTGCTGCCACATATGGATAATTCACAGTATGTAGAGTACCCTTCAGACACATCTTTCGGATGTCACCAAATACATATCTGTTACATAACTTACCTTTGTATTCCTCACCTCCGTCTGTTGTAGGTGCTTTTTTTTATTTTATTTTTTTTTATTTTTTTTTTTGTTTTGTTTCCTCTGTGTGTTGCTGTTTGTTTTCAGCGTCTGACTCCTTCTGCCTGTTTGTGTCTGTCTGTCTCTGTCTGTCTCTCTTGCTCGTGCTCTCTCTCTCTCCCAGTTGTTGCAATGATATTATTGCATGTGTGGACAGCAGATACAGGCTGCTTTTCTAGGTATCTGCACATGTGCATGTGATGGCCTCTGCACCAATTGGTGCCCACCATTTAGTAATTGCATGCAGCCTGCTGTGTGGTAATTGCAGTTCTCACTGTGATTTCAGGACACTGCTATAAAATGATAGGTTAGGTAGGCGTAGCCCTTTCAGTTTTGCAAGGTGGGGACCATGCTTGTTTGCTGTGGATACTGTTGTCTCAGTCAGAAGGTTGGTATATGTCTCATATCTGAAGTTGGATTGTAGCCAGTGAAATGCATGTTGTACTGAAACCTGACTGTTGCTTCTTCCAGTACACTCTTCTCAGTGTGTAGGTTTACTCACACCTCCTAATGCTAACACTGGATACATGGGAGTATGTACTTTCTTTTCAAATTAGAGAATTAACTGGCATACAACAGTAGTTATTGCAATGTATTCCTATGGCTTTCCTATTTTCCCTTTACATTCACTCTTTGTAATGCATGTTATATTTCTTTCAGCACCAAGTTATTGTATATCTGCTGTGGTGTAGTGGTACTTCATGCAGACTAGTGAGTCCAAGGTCCCGGTTTCGAGACTGACAAGGTTTTTTATTTTGCTGCTGAGCAGTACAAGGGCCTTGTCATACAGAGTGACTAAGGCACTTTTAAGCAGTTGTAAGCAGGTTTGTTTGGGTTTGCACGATGCTTAGCGATGTTAAGCTAAGCTTAGCTTAGCTTATTTTATTTTAGCAATACTAAGCCAAGCTTGGCTTAGCTTATCATATCTTAGCAATGCTAAGCTAAGCGCACACATGCACACACTGGTGCAAACCCGCTTACTACTGTTTACAAGTGCTCACTCCCGCTAACCCCTGCACTCATTTCTTTGACAGAAAAGTAAATGGTGAGATAGGAATGTGGTGATAAAGGGTGCACAAAGAGGGGAAGACAGTAGGGAAACCAGCTTGTGATGTACAGGATGGGTGTGGAGAGGGTCCATAGCTGCCCATTTCTTTACCAGCAACAGCTGTGCATATGCAATACATTAGGAGGGATATTTGAAACCTTCCACCCCTGAGAGAGGGGTTAGGGCAACTAAGTGTGTTGTACTAACAATTATGAATATCAGGCACATGCACTGTTTGTGAACTGCTACACTGTCATTAGTCGTTACTCACTTCTGAACAGTTTGTGTTTTGTTTGTGTTGACATTAGCACAGTCTGCTCAGGACAACTGGACATATTTCACTACTGTGTATGCCTACCTACACACTTGGTTGTGCCTGACTACACGGGTATATAGTACCTTTGGGTAGGGGTGCAGAAGTGCAGAGTGCATTATTTATTATTGTGTGATGTTTATCTTACTGAGCATGCAGAGTTGCTGTGTACCTGTAAGTCTATAAAGGCTAGTAGTCTGTCTGAGCATCTCCCACCTGTGGACATATCCATATGCTAGACAGAGGTCAGCCTAGTATTCTTTGACTGTGCACCACAGCAGTCTTTTCAGCACCTGAACAATGGCATTGTCACAGGTGGTTGCTAGCACTACATGGCTACATCCTTTGATATTTCTGTGCTGTACTTCTACATAAGGGCATGCTTGTGGGATTCATTCTACAGCTATTTGCAGTGTGTAACAGCAGACAAGCTGACATGCCTGTGTGTTTCTGACTCTTCTAGGCCTCAGATACTCTCACGTATATATTTGAACAGTCTCAGGGAAAGGTGCATATAACTGGGATACACCTGTGATATATTTCAGACATTTTGCAGTTCAGACTTTGGGGGATTCAGAGCATATGTATTACTACACCTTTTCTGACGTGCAAGCAGTGTCTACTCTCACTTATTGACATTTGTCATTAAGTGAGATTCCCCACCTTTCTGCCTACTGTTAGTACATTTCACAGGGTGTCAGAGGGGCAAAGCTAACCTTTGTTTACAAATCAGGGTCATCACTGTAGAGCAGTCACTGTTGGGAGGTCTGGCCTGTGACCTATGCAAATATGCCAGTGTTTATCCTGCTCTGATACTGTGTGGGGTTTGTAAGGTGCTACTGTAACATTATTCCCTACTAGCATGGCTGATTCTCTTTTCACAGTCATGTCATGCAATTTCACAACACATGCTGGTTAAGGGCCTCAGAACAAGATTTTTGTTATGCCATTCCTATTTTCCATTTACATTCACTCATGGTAATGCATGATATATTGCTTTAAGCACTAAGTTATTGTATATCTGCTGTGGTGTAGTCGTACTTCATGTAGACTGGTGAGTCCCAGGTTCGAGACTGACAATGGTATTTTATTTTGCTGCTGAGCAGTACAAGGGCCTTGTCATACAGAGTGACTAGGGCACTTTTAAGCAGTTGTAAGTGGGTTTGCATGGGTTTACGCGATGCTTAGCTAAGCGCACACAAGCTCACACTCACGCACCCCCGCTAACTACTGCTTAAAAGTGCTTACTCCCGCTAACCCCCTCGCTAATTTCTTTTAAAGAAAAGAAAATGGGGAGATAGGAAAGTGGTGAAAAAGGGGGCACAAAGAGGGAAAGACAGTGGAGAAACCAGCTCGGGATGTGCAGGATGGGTGTAGGGAAGGTCCATAGCTGCCCATTTCTTTACCAGCAACAGCTGTGCATATGTTTGAAATTTGGTGTGAAATTTGAAACTTTCCACACCTGAGAGAGGGATGAGGACAACAAAATATGATGTACTGCCAATTAGAATTATCAGTTTACATGTCCAGCGGACATGTGTGCGAATTGGGAAGCTATGTATGGGGTGTAATTTTTTTGTGGGAACAGATTGCCCTTTTTTTAAATTTTTTTTCAGGTGAGAGTGGAATGTGAGGTAGAGGAAGTAGGTATATTAGGCGAGGTAGGTTGGGGAGGTAAACAGACAAGACAAACAAGACACATACAGGGGTGGAGTTTGACACATGGGATGGGTGAACACAATTGATGGGGAAGGATGTTTGGAAATCGCAAGCCCATGAGCCCACAGATGGTAACAGTGGAACTGAGATCCCCACCCATGGGCAGTCACTACTGCACCTTCACAGCCCCGAGGGTGGCTGTGCTGAGGGCTGTGTAGGATGGGCAGGCTCACCTGAGAGATGCACCACTCTTGCCTCGAGCTAGCGTAGGAGGTCAGCGACTGAATGCTGGATATTCCTACGCACCACAGCCCGGACCCTAGTGAGGGTGACAGGTGGCCCTCCTCTGCCCATGCTTGCATGGGGGGATGAGCTCCATCCCCTTGCAGTGCTTCCACCCGAAGGTGGCACAGGACCAATGGAGGAGGGGAGCCCGGGCTGGGCACCAGAGCCGCTGGTGCTAGGTGCACTCGCCAACTGAGGAGGGGCAGTTGGGTCCGCTGGGACCGGCCTTCCCATACGTTCTGTGATTAGGTGTGTTTAATTACAACATAAACTATAGCATTCCAGATAAGTTGTAACAGCATGCAGTAATATTCTCATTAACCCAACACACCAAGGTTCCAACAGTTGAACAGCAAGCATAACACATGCATATATTGAACGACAGTGGATATTCCACCAGCATGCAGGGATGTTTGAGAGCAACAGGCCACCATGAACACGATGTTTGAACAGGGCACTTGCATCAACATCAATGCAAATATTTATAAAACAATAGGACATATGTCCCAACAAATATTTAAGGTTACACATACCCATTGAGGTGTGGAATTGCATGGTTTATGCACATACGGTAGGGTGTAGAAAAAAACTCAGTTAACATCTTATAATGACCTTTTAGTCAACACTACATTCCCAGTGACTGCAAGTGTATATCCCCTACCTGTATTATTACACTTGCCACCATACATTAAGTTGTGTCATGGGTTTGGCTAGTTCAGTATATGCCTGACCTATATCTGACATACTAACTGTCCAGGATGCAGATGTTACTGCTACATATTTCTTGTTTGCATTTATATTTCTTTATCTACATATCTGGGATGTTTTCACATGACATTTTCACTTCGATTTGTACAGAACCCTGCATTTCTTGACACACACTCACATTTCTGGTGAATAATTAAATGCTACATGTGTGCCAGGTTTACTTATTCATGCCAGCCAGTAACTGACTATTGTGGACTGTATATATGTTTCACAGCTACTAGCACTTCCACTTTATATGGGACTGCATAACTCTGGGTTGCCAGCACATTTTCAAACAGTACTGTTTGTATAATGCAAGGGTACAACAACATTTCAGACTCTGTGACACAGACACACTCTGGGTTTTAGACCTTTATTAATGACATTGCACACTTTTTCACATGCTCACTGTTTTAACGGTGTTTATGGCAGACATGTTCAAGACATATTATACCTTTATTAATATGTTAGAACAATCTTTTTTCAGGCTCACTCACTTATGTTACATGACAGTGCCTGCAGAGATATTATTCCAGACATATGTTACCTTTCTTAATGGGTTACTACACTCTTTTTCTGCCTCTCTGATGTTTTTATTTGACAGTACATGCAGAGCACTTATTCAGGCAATTCTATGGCTGTTTTATTGGACTACAACACTTTCTTTCATGCTCTCTCCCATATTTTATATAACAATACATGCAAAATAATCACTAACCTGCCTGGTGGCGCAGCCTTAGCAGCCTATCAGCATAGGCTTGCTGATTCGTAGCATGGTCACCTGCAGCTGTAAAGTAAATGTAGGGATATTGAGACATACCTATCCATTATATATACTCCATTATCAATTCTTGCATACTGCATTCCATGGCTACATACTCAGTTGTGGGGCATTCTGCATCCCACAGGCCTCCTGTATCCACTGGTTCAGGTGGTCCTGCTTTCGTCTCTTCAGGTCTGCATGGTGGTGACGGACCTGCTCACCAGTCCGAGGAACACCTGTGGCACTGGTGAGGTCATGAGCTAACCGGTTCCAAGCCTCTGCCTTGCACTCCGTCCCTTGGAACTGGCCCTGCAGGAGTCTTGACTCATGATGGTGGACAAGGAGCCAAACCATGTATTTGGACTCCTCAATGTCCCAACGTTGTGCTCGGAAGCATGAACCCTCTCCTGCACCTGCCATTCTGACTGCAAATGTGAGCTACAATCAGTTATGGTGAGTATTCCCACCTATGGGGCTTAAATATGCCACATTTCCCGCACTTTTTTGTGATTGGCCGTTTTGTAGAATTCACGGCTGACTGCAGACCTACTTAGTAATGGTTAAACTACCATTCGTAAGTTTATGAATGTTGATAGTGGCTGCTTCCTCTATGTTGTCATGGCTTAGTGGTTCTGTACTTTGATTATGATGCGCAGGGTCCTGGGTTTGAACCTTGTCATTCTTTTATTATAATACTGTCTAGACAGGCTAGGGGGTGTGGCTGCATTTAAGCAACTTAGCTCTACGTTGCTCCACGGTGCCCTGGTTGGCGTGGCGGTCTTGTCCGCGCAAACACATTGCGCTGGGTAAAGCACTTTTAAACTTTGGGCAACTCTATTGCTCTGGGTAAAGCGCTATTAAACTGTGGGCAACTCTGTTTATCTGGGTAAAGCACTATTAGACTATGGGCACCTCTGTTTAGCTGGGCAAAGTGCTATTAAACTATGGGCATCTGTGTTTATCTGTGTAAAGCGTTGCTTAACAGCAGGCTATTATATATCTGGGTCCTTTAAAAATATTTAGTTTGTTCACTGATACATTGGCCATGTCACTGCTTTTAATAAAATTTTAATCATATATGTCTGGTATTATTTCAAATACTGATTTAAAACATAAATAAGAAGGGGAGTGGTGGGACTCAAACCATGAATGCCTTTTCTTTGTGCTTTCACTCTACAATTACGCTATTGCAATTTGGTGTGATTTGCATAAACATTCTTTCTTATGCTCTTCCATGTCAGAATTGCTAACTCTAGCTAAGCAATGGGCACACCCGCACACACACGCGCAAATACGGGCAGCTATATCGTGGATTTAAAAAATATATATATAATTATTTACTTTATATAAGTGTGATGGGGGTTTACAGTGTCAGGGAGTGTGGTGTTGGGTGCAAGTACATTTGAGCAAACTCGCTCTTGTGTGTTGACATTATGCTTTTTAAAATCTTGCAGGGGTATGCACATTTAGACTGCTCGGCAGTCGGACACGCCCCCTGCTTCCCTACTCAGTCCGTGTAAGAGTTACGGTTGAGTCAGCATGCCCTCATGAATATTCATGTCATGCTGACATCAAACCGTTCAACTGCAGCCTCTGAGTAAAACTTATTAAGTCTTACACGGAGGATTAGTGAATCTGGGGGGTAGTCTATTATTTTTTTTAATTGCATTGCAGTAATTGTCTCAAGTTTTCAATGTTTGTCCCCCATTGATTTTTGGTGTTGTCCCTGATTCTTGAGACCTATGGCCAATGATTACGTAACTGCACATGCTGTACAAGACAAGTCTGGTCACAAAACATAGTCATAATAAATAATATGTATTGAATCTGCAACTCACATAACCATTTAGCCAGTAAAAATTATGTATATTTTAGATGCATGCATATTGAAATAATAAAGTTTAAGGGATGTAGCTACTCAGCAAAATGATATAAAATAAAAAGAAATAAAGATAGGCAAACATACAGTAGATTACTATATTTTCTTTATCATACCAATTATGTTATTTAAAAACAATTGTCAGCATTAATCTGTTTTGGGTAGGATTTATTTTTATTATTCTCACTTAACATGTACCATTGTATAATGTGATATGCTACTTTGTTTTATTGTTTTAGCTGTTATTGCAGCTAGGTCATTGCTAAGATAATGTCATTTTCTAATCCACCGTGTGAAGTAATGATAACGCAGGCAGACAGACAGATGGGCAGACAGACTGAAAGAATGGAAGATGCAGCTATATGTTGCTTTTCATCACAATTCTTTTTGTAATCTAATGAATACACTGGCAGTATTTATTGCTGTTCAAAAATAGCTCAGGAGAGTTAAGAACTAGAGAGATAGAAGCATGCAAATGGAGATTAAGAAGGTAATATGTTGATTTAACCTGGCTGCAGAATTTATAAAAGCTGAAATAAATAATGAAGGCAAACGAATAATGTAGGGGATTCACAGCTATATCTACATGTTATCAATCAAAGATAATATTCACATGTTAATTTATCTCTTTACCTCCCTGTTTGTTTTGTTATTGCAATAGGCTTAAACAATAACTATCCGTAACAATTTTTGGAAGTGTATGAGATTACCTATGCACAGCATGTCTACACTGATTTAGGAGTTTGGTAGGAGAAGACATTTTATACTACCTACTGGTCATCTCGGTGAAGAAAATTTTACAAAAATAAGAAAATACTCATGGCTAAAGAATGCTGAAGATTGATATCTTTAAAAGTTAATTACAAATGATTGACTTAAACCTGATCAGGAGAAAAGGGGTAAGGAAAATCACATAGAAGCCTAGACTTACTGCCATCTTGGGCCAGATACCATATATATTATACATATTTCCTTATTGGGATATGCTGATATGACAACTAAGAAATGGCATCACTCCTTTCACTCCAATTGAATATCCATCGATATCTTCATTATATTCCCCTGTGCTCACTCTGATGTGTATATTTATGTATATGTTCCTTAAATTCCTTCACACTTACTGCAATGTGAATATCCATCTATAACTTCCGTAAATTCTTCTACACTCACTCCAATGTGAATATCCATCTATAACTTCCTTAAATTCTTCCACACTCACTCCAATGTGTATCTTTATCTATATGTTCCTTAAATTCCTTCGCACTTACTACAATGTGAATATCCATCTATAACTTCCGTAAATTCTTCTACACTCACTCCAATGTGAATATCCATCTATAACTTCCTTAAATTCTTCCACACTCACTCCAATGTGTATCTTTATCTATATGTTCCTTAAATTCCTTCGACTTACTACAATGTGAATATCCATCTATAACTTCCGTAAATTCTTCTACACTCACTCCAATGTGAATATCCATCTATAACTTCCTTAAATTCTTCCACACTCACTCCAATGTGTATCTTTATCTATATGTTCCTTAAATTCCTTCACACTTACTACAATGTGAATATCCATCTATAACCTCCTTAAATTTTTGCACACTAACTCCAATGTGTATATTTATCTATATGTTCCTTAAATTCTTTCACACTTACTATAATGTAAATACCCATCTATACTCTCCTTAAATTCCTCCATACTCATTTCAATGAGAATATCCATC